>NC_051177.1:210718740-210796420 GCF_013339695.2 Rhipicephalus sanguineus
AATTCTTTTTTGTCCGGCAGCCAAACAATTCTTCATGACCCCCCGCGCGGATACCGCCTCGAAACAGAGGCTTTGCAACGCTTCGCGCGGCAAAGCGGCGGCACTTTCAAAAGGATTTCCCATAGTTGCGGCGGAAGTGACCCGAAGATGGCTATCTTCCTCGCGCTTTCAGCCGCCCCTCCAGCATGTCGGAGTGCGTTCCTAATGATTCACAACTTTGAAACGGTCTTTTGTGGTACCAGGCACCCCACCGCCGGAGCCGACTTCGCCTGTGGCGGCTTACTGGAATGGGTGCTGGAGCATCGGTGGTGGCGAAAGCTTTATTCATGTTTTGCCCCAAGAAGAGCGACCCTTTCGGCCCAGGCGACGAGTGCTTGCTGTAGTGCTCTGAGCAGATGTCCCTGTTCCCACTTTCTGTTTGAGAAGGTGGCCGATGCAACCTGGGAGGGCTGAAACCCCCTCAGGCCCAAAGAACGTGATTTTATGAAACCAATGTTTGAACAGTGTAGTTTTGACATATTGGGCTCCATATGTCAACCGTCTGGCCCGGCACCCGACGAAACACGGGAGGCGGCTTTCAAGGTGGCGTCTTCGAACAGATGAACCAATTTGTTCTACCGCGGAGTGCCGAAGCACCCACGTCGCCCCCGCCAAACCACTTTGCAGGGAATTATTTCTTCTTATGGTAGGTGGCCTTCTGCCTCCCGGTCGTGTGTAAGTGGCTGTGCGTGTGGCCACTGGTGCGGCGTCCTTAACATAATGACCGTTTCGATGACCTGTCATCGCCGCACCAGTCACAATGAAATGTTAGCGCTCTTTGCCGGCGCGGCAGTCCTGGTCTGACATCACTTAGCTGAGCCGTCTTTACGTATTTTAAGTGGCCGTCTCGTTGTACTGTAGGACAGTTTGGCCCTCGATTCGCGACACGAGTGAAACGAGCCGCACGAGTTCGGGAACGGTGACGACGGGAAAGGCACCAACCGAAGCACACGTCAGAAGACGAGCTAATGGTGAACGGTGAAGGCGTGCAGCACGGTCCATACTGGATGGCACGTTCTTTGAACCGTAGAAGACGGATCCAATGCTTCGGTGCTAAAAGCAGAATGCAAGCTTGCGGAAAGGTAATTTCTGGTTCTCGGACATCGACGTCAGACTTCAAAGTACATCTCAAGGTAAGAAACGTCTATTTTTATCCCGTTGGTATAGTTGGTCTCTATAGATGTCATTCCGTTCTATTGAGCACGGATATGTTTTATTTATTCACAGAGGTACATCCAAACGGTGCATCAGAATACGAGCAATACCTCAAGAGGCCCCGGGAAGTGCAGTTCTGGACGCGAGAAGCAAATGGAACGCGAGCGCACCGGACCAGCTAGAATCCACAGGAAGGTGGACAGTATTTCGGTTTAGCCAAAAATCGTCCAGGTCAAAAGAAGTTCGATGAGCTCTGCAGCACTTGATTGTCAAGTCCATGCTCCCTCTGCAGTTTGTGGAGGAAGAGGCTTTTCAGCAGTTCGTCAAAGGTAGGGGAACAGCATTCTGGCTGGAACAGTTTTTACTCTATTGGTCTGTTAGACGAATAACGCTACATGTCAAAATTTTCAGGAACCTGTCCTGATGTTGCGCTGATGTCTCGGAGGACACTAGGGAGAAGGATAGATGACGCATTCGAAGAGAAACTTTGTAGGCATCAGGAGTGAGCTGCAAGCGACGACACATGTGTGTACCACTGCGGACGTGTGGTCTACTTCAAACAAAAAGCTTCACGGGTGTAACAGCACACTGGGTAACTAGGCAATTTTAATTATTTTGTAGTTCATTAGAGTTATTACGTCTTGTATTTGAAATTGTACGCGGGCGTTCTTACACTGTACGCGACTTTGAACACGAGAGAGAAAGCATAGCTTTGCAAAAAGGTTGACCGACGCGTTGACTGATCAGTGTCAATTTCTAGCTCTGAGTGATTTTTCTTGAAAGGCTGAGTCGCACTGATAAATACAATTTGCCCTAACGAACGTGCTCGGATTGGCAACCAATTCGACGTATCATTTGACTCAAAGATTACTCGGTGCTTTTCATACCTAAAATTACTCAGTCAGTGGATTCTGTAAATAACCCTGTGCGATTAATTTTACCCTGTCTTTTCAGATTGATTTCGACACGCTTGAACGGAAATCGACAGCTCTAGCATGCAAACGCTTTCTTGGAACGCACTCGTACGACCGTGTAGCAGAGTTGCTTTCGATGTCTACGCAGACTTCAGCCTGGAAACGAAGAAAGTCGTAAGCACAGTGACCGACAACGAAAGTAACTTTGTAAAGGCTTTCAAAGAATTTGGAATTGATGACACCACTGATGCTATGCCTGCATGTCTTTATTACAATATTTTTCTCTGAGCTATTTCGCTCTATCCGAGGTGGCAGAGTTCGTGTTTGTTTTGGCGACAGAGAGAATGGGAATATCCTTATCCCCGTTGTTTCTTTACAGATCGGGAAATGGACGTTACGTTTCCCCTTGAATTGTCGGGGTCATCACTTCCTCATTATCTGCGGTGCGCATGTCATACTTTAAGCCTCGTAGCCACGACTGACGTAAAGAAAGCACTTAACAGAAGTCCCACGTGCAGTCGTCTTCACGAAAGTGCAATGGCGAAATGCGCTCAGTATTGGGGCTCATCAAATCGGCCAAAAGTCTGCAGAGATGGTGACATCAGTTATCGGAAGACAGCTTCCAACGCCCTGCATCACGCGGTGGAGCTCTCTCTACCACTCATTGGACGTACTTCTCATTAACAAACTTCTCAAGACACTCTCAGAGAAGCTCGACCTAACATATATAAGAGACGCGGAGTTGGACTTTCTGGAGGAATATCGCGGGATTCTCTACCCAATTGCTGCAGGTGAGGTACTTTTTTATATATATTTTCAAGAGTCGTCTACGCTTATCAATTAAAGTTACTTTCTATCGCGATCACTGGGGGAAATCAGGCAGCTTACTTTATAAAACCTTTTTTTTTCAGCAATCGATATCTTGCAGAAAAGCAGCTGCGGCTACTACGGAGAGCTTCTGCCAACGCTTCTCACGGTAGAAAAGAAGCTAATTTCGATGAAGGAAAAAATTCGGCATGGATCTATCATCTTAGAAAGCTGTCTATCCGGCCTCCAAAACGGTATTCTGCGCTTTTCAGGATGGAAGATGATGAGGCAATACTTGCATCCTGCTCACACCCATACTTCAAGATGCGGTGGACCTCAAGCGAAGTGGCTAAATCTTCCGACTTTGAGAGCTTGCTCGTGCGAAGCTGCTGAGGCGCACGCACCAATCCAAGCGGACACGTGCGACGAGCCGTCATCATCGGCGGTGATTAATCACGGTTTTTATGACTTTGAAGACGGGGACACTTCGGCATCTGAACGGTCAGAACAGACCCACGTGCGGCGGAAGTGTTCCGGTATTTAGATGACCCGAGAAGGGATATCGCCATGCTGTAGGACTATCCGGCCATGAAGGCAGTATTTATCCGCTATAACACGAACTTGTGCTCCTCTGCAGCGGTAGAGAGACTTTTCTCGTTCGCGAGTCTTGTGTTGAGGCCGAACCGACGATGTCTAGATGATGGCCTATTTGAGAAGCTCCTGTTGCTTAAGTGTAATTAACACATTAACCTTTTCAGCAAAACAGATCTTATGTGAAATGTATACATTTTCTCAATTCACTGGTGTTCGTTAGTGATTACAGCTACTTGCTTGAACTATGCTATTTCTAGCAAAGCTAATATTGTTGCCACCAAGTATCTTGATTTCAGTGTACACATCGTGTTACTCTTGCTGTGAAATAGCATTTTTATTGCAACTGATACCTGTAAATATATCGTTACTAACAATTATGTACAGTGCAACCCTCCTCTGTACTGCCTTAATGGTGCTCAGTGTACTGTGATAAATAAAGAAATTGCAAGTTTCAATGCGCTGCAACATTTACAATATATGCTGCACTTAATAAATGTCTTTGCGGAGTATGTACATCCCCGAAACAAATAAAAGTATCTCAGTATCTGTATTGCTGTATCTGTATTCCGGGATACTTTTTTCGTCATTTTGCTAAAGTATCTCCGAAATATCCCGCTACGACAAAGACAAATGTATCTCAGTATCTGTATTTTAGGCTGCCAACCCATGTATTTCGATATCTGTATTCCGGAATACTTTTTTGAGTATCTCTGCCCAGCCCTGAGTGAAGGTGGGTTAACGGCTGTCTTGTGCGGGATTAAAAAATCACAGCAAGTCCGCGGAGTGAATGATGATGAGTGGGCGAAGCTGCGGAGGTTCATCGGTAAACCGTGAATATTCCGTGAATTCTGCCGAGTACATCATCACTGACGTGAGATCGGGCGCGTTTATACTAAAGGTTCGATGAGAGTTATGACGACTTGCAGCTCACTTTAATTTTACAGGTACGCGGTGAATTTTCATTGTTTAGAAAACCATTGCTTTAGAAAACATCTGGCGTCTTTCGTTGGTTTATTTCATCAATCAACGGCGTTTTGAACAAAATTTTTATTGTTTAATCACGCACAGGAGAAATCACACCAGGCACTACCTTGGAGGTAAACAATGGCTGCTAATGGGAATGAGAGACAGAAGAAGTCGATTTTAGCTAACACTTACACTTCTACTTCTACTAACGTTTCCTACTGGAACATGCCAATGGCTGCTAATGGAGAATGAGAGACAGAAGAATTCGGCTTTTAGTTAACGCGCACGCTGCGAATTTTTTAGTGTTCAACAACGCACAGGAGAAATCTCCCACCGGCCCCACCTTGGAGGTCAAGATCTGGTACCAGCGTTACGACTGGTTACGCACTACGAGGGACGAATGGGTGCCGCTTTAAGGAGCTTCGCCCCCAGAATGATGACCTTGTTGGGGAGCAGAGTTAAAAGGAAAGGACTGATGTATTTCATGGTAGCTTCGCAATTTAGGTGCTACGATCTTTTTTTGGCCTAACGAAAAACACCCCCACTGCAGATAGCAATGCTTCTATGCGAGCTAAAAACACACAAAGTTTTTCTTTCACCATTTCACTAGTGCGGCTGAGATTTTGAAACTAGTTAACCAGAAAAACTTATACTCGTCATCTAGCACGCAAGACTATCGTTATGTTTGAATGTTTTTGCACTTAGCAAAGGCACACGTTACGGGTGGTCTTGAACTGAATGCAACTCGGCAAAGCATGTGGTGTTGCAGAGATGGTCATTTCATTTTATCTACCCGTGTAAGTACAGCTGCACGAGTTTTTTTAAGCGTTAACCCTCCTTGGCAGCAATATCTGGGGTTTAACGTCCCCAAACCATAATATAATTATTAGGGACGGCGCAGTGGAGGGCTCCTGAAATTTCGACCACCTAGGGTTCTTAATGTGCACCTAAACCGAAGTACACGGTCGTCAAACATTTTCGCCTCCAACGAAAATGCAGCCGCCGCTGCCGGAATTTGATTCCGCGACCGCACCTCGATCAGTGTGTTTTCCCTGAATCATAAATGTCAATTCGCTTACTGGATGTTGCCAGATGGCCACACAGCACGTCCCAATTAGGATATTTCTCTCCTGAGCGTCCGGTCTGGATTCAGAAATTCAGATTCGACATGCGGCGCAATCGCGACTACAGAAGAGGTTAAAGGAGCCCTGCAACACTTTTTCAGCATGGTCAGAAAACGCTGCCGATCAGTAGTCGAGGCGCCTGAGAACACGCGAGCCAAACATTATAGCGCAGCACGCGGTGTACAGAATTTGTAATTAATTCCAAATGTCAGCTAGAAATCGTCCCTTCTCTCGACGAATAATGCATAAACACAAAGTCTACGGCCATTGGCTGGTTTGAGCATCGTGAGCAGCATAGTTGTCGTCGCCGCTGCGGGATGCCGCTACGTGCCGGCGTGCGCGCTCGCGATCACACTGAAAGTACAGGAGCTCATTTTTTACACCTGAACGCGCGAACATCGCCCGCCGAGTTGATAAGCGCCGTACAACGGAGTGCAGTGGCGAAATGAATGAGAATACGCGCATGCGCGCAATAAGTAGTTATGGGCAGCTGCCGTCTGCTAGGGTTTTCCGGGAACCGGACACTACCCCCGCTTCTTCTGAGCACCGCTATCGCCATCGTTTTTTCGCGAACGCTACCATCAAGAAAAGGTCAAGTGGTCGCGCTTGAGATATGTGGTATGTGATTACACATGCGTATTATACTACGGGCGTATCAGCATTTTTGCAGCGGTGCTGCTGAGCTGTTCGTTATGCCAATTGCGGAGTCTACAAGAAACTATCATCAGTGGTCAGCGCGCTCTTTGGCTCTCTTTGTTTTCTTCTTCATGTTCTTAGTCAGTCTTCGTGCCCAGTAATACCAGTCAAGCTAAGGTATGCTAAGACCAAGCTAAATAAGGCAAGACATGTCATAATCACGCAAATTCAGGCCATGCTATATAAGGTCTGCTTAATTAAGACCTTGGTAATTAAGATCATGTTAAATAAGACCTAACGTATAAGACATTGCTAATTAGGACTTGCTAACTAGAACGTTGCTAATTAAGACAATCCCAATTAGGTACTATACATGCTAATTAAGACAATGCTCATTAAGAACCTGCAAAATAGGGTCATGGTCATTAGGACGTTGCTAATTAGCCAGGCTTAATTATCATAGCGTAACCTAGCAGGATACTATTTAGCGATGTCTTAATGAGTGAGGTCCTACAATGAAATAAATAACGCGACATTCATAAGTATGTCCATAATTAGCACTACTTTAATTATCACTATAACAATTA
The DNA here is from genome assembly GCF_013339695.2 of Rhipicephalus sanguineus. Classification (NCBI taxonomy): domain Eukaryota; kingdom Metazoa; phylum Arthropoda; class Arachnida; order Ixodida; family Ixodidae; genus Rhipicephalus; species Rhipicephalus sanguineus. The sequence continues at coordinate 210,725,563 of NC_051177.1, forward strand.
GCAAGTTCTTAATTAGCATACCCTTAGTTAGCAACGCCGTAATTGCAATGACCATAATTAGCATGGTCTAAATAAGCTTGATCTTAGCATAGCTTAGGTTAAAAGGCTTGACTAAGCATGAATACTGACCAAGACCATGAAGAGGAGGACCAAAGCGCGCGCCGGCCGCTGGTGAGCCTTTCTTGTCGACTCCACACGGCATAACGAAAAGCTTAGCAGTAGTGTAATCAGCGTGTGTAATCACACGCCATTCATCTCAAGCGCGACCACTTGACCTTTTCTTTATAACTTGATGGCAGCGTTCGGAAAAGAAAAAAAAAAACGATGACGATAGCGGTGCTCAAAAGAAGCGGGGAGGGGGGGGGGTGTCCAGTTCTCGGAAAAGCCTAGAAGATGGCAGCTGCCTACGACTGCTCAGCGCGCATGCGCGTATTCTCGTTCATTTCGCCGCTGCGCTCCGTTGTACGGCGCTTATCAACTCAGCGGTCGACGCTGGCGCGTGCAGGTTTCAGAAATGGGCGACTGTACATATCAACTAGCGCCAAGGAACAAACACAGAAGTAAGAGACACGTAAACAGGACGGGCACTCGTCCTAGCGCCCGTCGTCCGCAAATTTCTGCGTTGAACACTGAAAGTAAGCCGCGCATTCGAAGAAGAAAAGGAAGTGCTCAGGGTCATGACGCGCACTGACGAAGGGACGCATCTCCTTGCGCCCTTGTCATCCCCCTCTTTGCGAAGCTTTCAGCGCGCTCAATGGTACGATAGGAGAAAGTGCTTGAAGCGTTTGACAAATTCCTGTGACTCCACTCGTACTTGACGGATTCCCAAAATTTTTGCGGCAGTCGATTTATGAGGGCATAAACTCTTTTAACGAAGCCATCGGACGATTACCTGGAAAAGTGTTGCAGGACCCTTTGGGTTTGGTAGAAAGAGTGCGGTACTCGCCGCCCAGTGCCCATCGCCCTGAAATGAGTCAAGTGATACCCGTGCCACACGGGCACAGAAAATGGCATTCGGTAGCGAAGGCATTCAGTTCCCGAATGACATTTTTTTCGGCGGAGCTGCTACACGTCCAAACTGAATGACATTTGACTTGATGTTGTCGTCAGTAGCACCTTCTGTAGTCAGCAATTGTTGAGTAGTAATAAAAAAATAAACATGCGTTTACAAGCTTCATATACCTCCGAGAATAATTAAGTGTAGAAATAAGCACTGCCGTAAGCTTTAGTTCGTTGCTTTTTTCAGGACGTTGCAGCCGACCGTAGCAACTACACTGTATTAGCAACCTAGGCCAACGCTAGTCAGATCCGCAGCGTAAAAAGAAAATGGCGCCTGTCACATCATAAATATAGCGTTTGAAGCGTTTGTTTAAGTGATTAGCGTGAATTAAAGACGTGAAAACTTTATTTTGAGCTGGATAAGATGTCGTTTTATACAATTTAGGTATACCGCACTTCGTCAGCTGTGCCGTCGAGAGTATGCATTTCTCAGTCGAATGAGTTCTGGCGATGGCATTAGGTGACGAATGGCATTTGGGCGCAGTCCATTTCGTTCGTCCGTGTTGCACCGCGCGAATGGCATTAAATCTGAAGGCATTAGGCGGTAAATGCCATTTTCTGTGCCCGTGTGGCACGGGTATGACACTCCTAGGTTTAAATGCACATATATACCCCATAAAGTGGACGGGAGGATTACCGCCGCCGTAGCTCAGTGGTAGAGCATCGGACGCATTATTCGGAGGTCGCAGGTTCGGTCCCTGCCGCAGGCAAGTTATCTTTTCGTCCACTTTACTTTCTCCACACTTATATTCTAATTGCTACACATAACACCCCCTATACTTTCCTTGGCATTATTGCCTGTTATAGTCGGGTACAACTTTAGAAAAAGCGGCATTTGCCCCTCAAAGGCGGATGCACACGCGCTTCCACCAATGGGCGCGCGCTCTAGACTGACGTCACGAGCCGAACGGCCGCTGACTCCGCTCAAGGAGAAGATGGCCGCCCGCGCTTCGAACTCGGCCGAGTCGCGTCAGCCGTGAGCATGCCTCGTCAGAGTGAATTCCTAAGCTGTTTTTGGTGGCCTGTCATGCCGGAAATATTATTGCGAGCTTACGATGCACCATTTGTACTGCGTGTGTTTGTTCTGAGCCATTATCCGGCGAAGGAAGACTGCACCGAGCATCGGTGACGCTGCGCTTCGCTTCGTCTGAAAAACGGGACGCGGCGGCGACACACCGCTGCAAGCAAACATAGTGTGAGTTCGTTCCATGGTGTTTTGTTTTGCTCCGAAGTGAAGTTATGACGAGGGAAGTTTGCCAAAGTGCGCTGTGTGGTGCCTACTGTGAGCGGTGGGTGTGCTCGTGTACCGTATCGCTGTGTTTTCCGTCGGACGTGGTGAGGTGATCGAGCAGAAGCATTCTCAGGAGAAATGAGAAAAGTGTACGCGGATGGAACAAACCTACGAGTTCATCAACGGAATACATTTGTGGAAGCGACCTCCCACGCAAAAATTCGTTTCTGCCAGCTCAGCGCGAACGATTGTTAGCAGCAGTGTTATAAGATAGCCGAGGGTATGGCTGCATTGTTCCTGTGTTGTGTACCAACGTCGATTGATTGCTCTCCTAACACGCGCTGCTTGAGGGAATGTGGTTGAATTAGCTACGGTAATGTGTTTGTTCTCCCCAGAACCAAGTCGAACCAATTATGACCGTTAAACCGCTGCCTTCAAAAGGGAACTTGGCGTAAATTCGCGTCGTTCTGTGGTTCTCATTGCTCACCACACGCCAGCTGTAGAATGCCAGCTGTGACACAATCACGTATGAGGTGTGCTGCCAGAGCTCGCTATGCTTTCCCATGACAAAGCTCTGAGCTGCTTTTCCATTCTCGTGATATGTTGCCACTAAAAATTCCTATGACCGCTCAGGCAACGGTGCAAAAAACGAAAAAAAAAACATTTGACAACGTAGACATATATCAGCTTGTGAACCGACTCATGATACCTCTACGCGCACCTGTCTGTAAATGTGTGTGCGTTTTTTCTGGCGTTTGTTTATATTTTTTATCTCCCCCATTCCTTTATATTTGAGATTTTCTTAGTTCTCGCGCTTACGTTTGTGCGCATGTGTAAATATGTGCGTGCTTCTGTGCGTGCTTGTGTTCATTCCTTTTTCTGTCTTTTTATTTTATATTAGCGTTGGTTTTTGTAAATTGTCTTTCAGCTGCCTCTTTTTTTTTCAGAATTTCCTACACTCATAGTCTTCTCATTCAAAGCACCAAGTCCTCTGAATAGCGCGACTGACCTCTTCGACTTCACTAAAGCCTTTCTCTCTCGTCCACCTTGTCTTCTCAGTCTGCCTATTGCTTTGTTTTCTCCTATTTTTCTGTCCTTGCTTCTTGTGTTGTTGCCACAATGTGACTAACCAACTTGCAAAAAAAGATAGGTCTATCAGCTGTGACAACAAAGAAGCTTACAGAGCTACATTATCTTAAAAGAATCCCGTGGATTGCCCACTAATTTCACTTCTTACCCTTGTTCATGTGTTTATGCATCAGTGCATGCGGCAGCTCTTCAGAAGTGCACATGAAAGGGTGCCATATTGTGAAACGGCACCTTGCTATGTTGTTGCATTTTTCATGCTTCCAGTCTTCGTAAACAGGTTTCACTGCCCATCACATATGGTGGTACACATTTTCAATACGAATAATATTGTGCAGTGGGCTGTCATTTCCTGTCTGACGCTATCATCGTTATAAAGGCATTTTTCAGTGAATGGAGCACAGTAAAGTAGTGTACCGAGAGCTTTTGCAACTTTCACCATTTATTACTTCACCAATTTAATTGTCTGAATCTGTCACTTTGCCTAGGGCTTGTTCGATGGCCAAAGTGCCTCAGTAAAACATCTAACTTTACTCGGCATTTTTCAGTACCAAAAAAAAGCAGAAAATGCTAGCAGAGTTATTCAGGGTTAATAATTGTGCTTGTGTTTGCATTACTTGTCCAGTCAGATAAACAAATTAAACGATGGCTACTACATTTATATGATTTGAAGTGCAGAATGCTAACAGTGCCTTTCAAGCGTACGCCCAATTACTGCAATTAAGTACCATGGGGCCCGTAAAGATCAACGGTGCCTGCCGAAATGAGTATTATGGAGGTCACTAAGCAAATTATGTTTTATAATTGTTCTTATTTTCATTACTTGCCTCAGCCAGATAACCAAAATAAACAGTGCAACCACATGACTGTACTTTGGCATGCGAGCTGCTAACAGTTGCTCTCAATTTGGAGTTGACTACTGCTATTTTACCAACAATGGCTATGACGTGACTGTGGTTTGTAGTGCAAGACTGCTAACGGTGTCTTTCAAGCGTGTCCTGACTAGCGTTATTTGACCACTCGGCCCCTCAAGCTCGACGGTGGCTGCTGCCTCAATGATTACCTTGGGCCTTCTCACATTGGCATTATTCATCTCAACAGGCTGTCAACAACAATAGGAGCGGTACAACTACCTGGAAACGGGCAACAGGAGCACTCCACTGGGCTTGCATTGCTATTATGTGTTAAAGTGGCTTAATGAAATTAACAGTGACTGCGCTGTAGAGTAAACTGAGCGGACGGTGTGTTCCTGTTATTGCTTGGCTGCATTTATTGGCCTTTAGGGGCATGTAAAGCTTGTCGATGGCTCCAACTTGACTGCCTCAGCAGACCTGACGCTTACAATTGCTTCTCGCAGTGCTTGCATTGGCATTATTCATCTGAACAGGCTATAAAGAACACTAAGGGTGGCACAACTACCTGGAAATGGGCAACAGGGGCACGGCACTGGGCTTGCTTTGATATTATTTATTGAAGTGGCTAGTGAAATTAACAGTGACTGTGCTGTAGAGTAAACTGAGCGGTCGGTGTGTTCCTGTTATTGCTTGGCTGCATTTATTGGCCTTTAGGGGCATGTAAAGCTTGTCGATGGCTCCAACATGACTGCCTCGGCAGACCTGAAGCTTACAATTGCTTCTCGCAGTGCTTGCATTAGCATTATTAATCTGAACAGGCTATAAAGAACACTAAGGGTGGCACAACTACCTGGAAACGGGCAACAGGGGCACGGCACTGGGCTTGCATTGCTATTATGTGTTAAAGTGGCTTAGTGAAATTAACAGTGACTGTGCTGTAGAGTAAACTGAGCGGACGGTGTGTTCCTGTTATTGCTTGGCTGCATTTATTGGCCTTTAGGGGCATGTAAAGCTTGTCGATGGCTCCAACATGACTGCCTCGGCAGACCTGAAGCTTACAATTGCTTCTCGCAGTGCTTGCATTGGCATTATTCATCTGAACAGGCTATAAAGAACACTAAGGGTGGCACAACTAAGGGAAATGGGCAACAGGGGCACGGTACTGGGCTTGCTTTGATATTATTTTTTGAAGCGGCTTAGTGAAATTAACAGTGACTATGCTGTGGAGTAAACTGGGCCGACGGTGTGTCCCTGTTGTTGCTTGGCTGCATTGATTGGCCTTTAGGGGCATGTAAAGCTTCTCGGTGGTTCCAACGTAGCCACTTTTGTTTTCGTTTCAACATACGCCCTGCCAACATTGGCAGTCAACTTCGCCTCGGCTGCTGCTACTTCACCATAGGGCGCCACAACATGGCAATGGCTGCACGAATGAGCAGTTTGGGCTTCACTAAAGTAATGATGTTTTATAATTGTTCCTTACTTGCATGAGCTAGATACCCAAACAATGAAACCACATTAATGTGCTGTGGCGTGCAAGCTGTTAACAGTGGTTGTCAATTTCGCGTTGACTGCAGCTATCTCATCAACGGGCCTGTCAAGCTGGACAGTGGCTGCCTGGATGAGGATCTTGGGCGCCACATGGTTTTTCAGGGTTAATAATTATGTTTGCATTTCGATTTGCCAGCATTTCAGCATGTTTCCATGCCAGTAGTTAAATTGAGCAAAATGTGTGCAGGACGTTGCTCTTTCAGAATTGAACTTCCATTAAAAGGAATACGCCATCAAATGAACTGCCTACTTATTTGAGGGGTCACGGGGTGGATGACTGAACACAACATCCCCACCGGCAACATTTAGATAGCCCTGATAAGGGCTGTTATTTAATTAATAGGTAACCGTTAAGCTTCCTCGTAGGGCTCAATGCCGGACAGCTCGCAGTCAGAGTAGCTTTCTTCACTGTCATCTTCCCCCACTTGGATGACGATGGGCTGGACATGGTCACTTCCAGACGTGTCAACTCGGAACTTAGCCTCCAGTTCCATCACATGCCGGAAGTTCTTCCTCTAGTCTTCCGCCGTTACGTTCTTGATTTTTTCCCTCAAGATGTCTTCCACAGTGCACAGCTTAAAGTCTCGGTTGTCCGCAGCGATACCATTTTCACCTTTGCCCACACGAGCTCAATGGGATTGAATTCGCAGTAGTACGGCGGGAGCCTGAGCACAACGCAACCGGCCCTTGCAGCTGCGTTGTCTATGATGTAGCTGAGAAAGCGTGGCTTCACAGATGCCACCAACTCAAGCAGCTGCCTCTTCACTAACGTCGCGCTGTAGGCGATGTCCTTGCTATTCAGCCACTCTTGTATGTTTTCCTTCTTCCAGGACGTCGTCGGCAATTTCTCTTCTCGCCGGGAGTGGTAAGGTGCATTGTCCAAAACAATGACACTACCAGCTGGCAACTTCTGCAGCACGTCGCCGAACCATCCCTCGAAGCGATTGCCGTCCATTTCTTCGTGGCAATCGCCTGTTTTTCGTCCTCGGAATACATCCAAGCAGCCGTCTACGAACCCATCTTCACTGCCGATGTGCGTGACGATCAGGCGCTGGCCTTTCCCAGAGGGTTGTTTCAGACCCGTTGAAAGGCCATTTGCGCGAGCGTACATGCGTCCGCGCTTCTGCACCACGGTGTCTGTCCATACGATCAACTGAGTGTGTCTCGCCGTCACCCATGTCTCGTCCAGGAAGAAGATCTTTCGGCCTTCCGCCCGGTAGCGCTCTACGTCACGAAGGTAGCGATTCCGCCACTCGACGATGTCGTCGCGGTCGATAAGCAGCGAGTTGCGGCACCTCTTCTCGTACTTGAAGCCGATCTCGGCAAGCAGGCGCCGCACAGTACACCGCTTCAGTGACGGGAGATCCATACGGTTCGAGAACTCGTTGGTTATCTTCTCGACCGTCGGTATCTCGTTGCGGCGAAAGAAATCGTGCACACATGACCTCAGCGCGCACAACGTGAAGCTGTCATATTTCGTGCTGCGTCTTCTCCGCATTTCGTGGGCGCTTTCGCGAGGGCGTCGAGAGATTGCCGCCCGAAGAAGACGAAGCCTTGGCCTCTCTCCTCACCTTGAAGACTGTGCTTTCGCTGACACCGAGCATCTCGGCGACAAACTTGCTCGTGTCCTCCACGCTGCGTTCGGGCTCCCTGTTGCGCCAGTACGTGTAGCAGTGGAAGATCTTGTTCCGTGAATCGCTGTTGAGGATGTGGCCGCTCTTGTTCTTGCCGACGCTCCTTGGTGGTGTGTACATCGAGGCAGCACAAGGCTCGTTCGGCAACAAAGAATCGCTTTCCGATGTCACCTCGCTGGGCTCCATGGCGGAAAACTCGCGCTGAACGCCGTGCGAAATCTCGTGAGATCGCAGGTTTGCAAAAAGAAAAAAAACGTGAAAGAAAAAGAAAATAAGATGCATCACATTCTTGAAAATAAGTTTGTGAAAGCATAAAACTACGAAAAAGCAGAAATATTTTGCTATTTAAAACCAGGAGACAAGCATCCATGTATTTATTTAAAACGATGAACGAAGCTTCCTTTTAACTTTCCTGCCTCGGTCGTCTTCTCGCCCCTGGTTTGTCATGGTTTCGATAAGTGCATTGTGCCTTTAAGTATTTGTTAAACAGCAACTGATTAATTTTAGGCTCGGGAAATGAGTAGTAAATTATCCGTGTACATGTAAACGAGCGCAAAAACCATGCAGCGCTGCCCTTTCTACTTTTGTCCCTTGCAACGAATTTAGAGAGCAGATGACGCGCAGCGTTGTAGAAGGCACGGGGTTATTTTTCTCTCGCGATCCGGCATGTGCTGTTGCATTCCCATCACGACAGCTCTATCAAACCAGTCATCAAAGTACGAAAGTATTATACGTACCGGGAATTACGCGATTTAGAACCACAGTTTTTTTAAAGCGGGACTATTTCTTTGCCGCGGAGGCAATAGGCTGCCGCGCTTCGGTCATATGGGCGGGGCCTCTCCTTTTTTCTAAAGTTGTACCCGACTAGAGTTATTAATATTGTGTCTAACAAAGAAAAACGAGCCCATAAGAGTCATCTCCTTTCCTTCACGACGCCTTTCAGGCATACGTCGCTACGAGACGTGGGCGACGCGGTAAAGCCTGGTCCGGCGGCGAGGGCCTCTTTCTCCGACGTGTGCGCCGTGGTGCCCGGTCGCGTCAAGAGGATCGAGGACGACGTCGCCTACACGGCCGAGAACGACACGTGGGTCACGCACGAGGACCAGTACACGGTGTTCGAGAAGGCCGCTGAGGTGCTGATGCACTGGCGCTTCCTGTGGGTCGCGGCGGTCGACGTGGACCTGGACGACGTGCGAGGGCAGTGCGGACGCAGCTACCCGCTGCTGAGGCGCATCTACGAGACCTCCAGCGTGCTCAAGTACTACTCCTGACTGTCCCGGAAGCGAACCTGTGCTTCGTGCAGGAAAAAAGAAAGGAAAAGCGTATATTTCAGTGCCTGCTCTATTGTCTCATATCATCTCTGATTTGTTGACATATGGCTCATGAGACAACTATATACTCTACTTGCATTCACAGTACTCAGCTTAGTGCGTCTGGCAATTCTCATTTGGAACTTTGCCTTAAAATGCGAAGAACAATTAAGTACTCAGCCGTATTGCGTCAACCTCCTCACCTTAGAGCTGCTGAATTTCTGGCAGAAAATTCTGGCAGTAATATCAGCTCCACGAGAGCTGTCTACGGCGTGTACTTACAGCTCATTTCGCTTCTATCAAATATTACAGATAAATGGATAAAGGAACGAACACGATGACAGGGGGCAAAACGATCATCATCACGAGCGGAGGCACCACGAGATCTGCGTTCGAACACCACCATCTTCTTCGCCCTGTGTTCTACTGCCTGTTTCTTAGGCGTGTCCAATAAACCTCATTACATTTGGTGGATCGTGCTGGGTGCCCCCATCGCCTACGCCCTGGAACTCCGATCCCGCACGTTGCCGTCGACCATGCTAGCTCACGCTGCCCAACAGACGCCACCTCTCGCAGCCGCTGCCTGCCCCGGGCCTGTTCACCAGCGAGACCCCCCGATATTTGCGGGAACAGAAGACCAGGACGTCGAGGACTGGCTGTCGTCCTACGAAAAAGTGAGTGGACCCAACCGGTGGGATGACGCTGCGAAGTTGAGCACTGTCAACTTTTACCTTGCCAACGTGGCGAAGCTATGGTACACGAATCACGAGTCTGAGTTCGAGAACTGGGGCGCTTTCAAGGAGGCAATATCAGCCGTTTTCGGTCGCCCTGCCGTACGGAAGTTACGCGCCGAACAACGTCTGCGCACACGGGCACAGGAACCAGGTGAAACTTTCACCGCCTATATCGAGGACATCATCGATCTCTGCAGGCGCGTCGATGCCTCAATGAGCGAAAGTGCCAAGATACAGCACATCATGAAGGGTGTCGACGACGATGTTTTCCAGATGCTCCTCGCGAAGTCTCCTAGCACTGTTTCCGAAGTTGTAACTCTGTGCCAGAGCTATGACGAATTGAGGAGGCAACGAGCTCTCACGCGACGTTCATCGCAGACGATCCAATCAGTCACTGCACTGGACGTCATGCCTGACCAGTCCTACCTTCTCGCACAAATGAAAGTCTTCGTGCGTGAGGAAGTGGCTCGTCAGCTTTCTCTCCTGCCTTTTGCTCAGCGTCAAGAGCTCTCACAGCAGCAGCTACTGCGGCACCCAACCCCGTTGGCTCCCTTGCTCGAACATGCACTTCAGGAACAGATTTCCGAGGCCATGCCGGTGCCCTTTCCGCAACACCCTGTCGCCGCGCCTCTTACCTACGCTGAGGCAGTAAAGCGGCAGCAGCCCTACCAGCCCTCGCCGTTCCATGGTGTGCCGCATACCTCAGTTCCGGCTCAGCCATCTGCCACATGGGCTGCTCCCATCGCTACCCCAGCCTCGACTCAGCCGTCTGCCACATGGGCTACTCCCATCGCTGCAAATGCCTGGCGAACGCGTGATAACCGGCCGATCTGCTTCGCATGCGGCGGCCCTGGCCATATCGCCCGATACTGCCGTCGCCGCGTGCCAGGATACACCGACGCCCATTCACAGAACAACTCTAGGAACCGTCCTCCCCTGTCTAGTTACGAAAGTCCGGATCCTCAATCAAGCACGTTCTCACGTGACTACCCGCAACCTACGTCTCGTCGCTCACCGTCACCCCGTCGCCGCTCCTTGTCACCAATGCGTCGTCGGCCAGCCCCTGAAAATGAGGGAAACTAGCCGCCGCAGTTCAGGAGGCAAGAACTGCGCTGTCGAAATGCTCAAGTCCTCGAACTTTGCCGTCGAATATTGTCGAAGTTTTTGTAGAAGGCACTCATGCATATGCGCTTGTCGATACCGGTGCTGCCGTGTCGGTTATAGACGCCAAACTTTGCCGCAAGCTCCGAAAAGTGACCACGCCTCTTGATAAAATATCCTTACGAACAGCGAATGGAGAACCTGTTCGGCCTATAGCCGCCTGCACTGCCCGACTGATCATCGCGAAGGACCACTACATTGTTGAGTTTATCGTCCTTTCATCCTGCTCGCACGACATCATACTTGGCTGGGATTTTTTATCGCGTCATCACGCTGTTATAAATTGTGCCAAGTCTGAACTTGAACTCTTCCCGTTCTACGACCAGCCCTACAACCACACTCAGCAAGACGCACACAAGCTAGTCGTGAAAGAAGACACTGCAATTCCCCCGACAGCAGCTCTTCTGCTACCCGTGTTCTGCGCCGGCATTTGTGATGAAGCTGCCTTCTTTGAGCCATCAAGCCTCTTGCTCAGTCGGAAACCTCTTCTAATGCCTTATTCGACCCTCTCCATTTCTCAAGGGAACGGCGTTCTCTGCGTCACCAATCCCTTTCCGTATCCCATCCAACTGTTTAAAGGTGAATCTCTTGGATGCGTGCAGGCCATTGACAAAGGACAAATTTTTACCATGCACCAAGATTCATCTGGCATCGACCTCGAAGCTATCGGTGCCCTCAACCCTTCTAATGTACCACCTTCCGACCTATTCAATTCGTCGATCGCAGACGGACTGTCGCCATCTGAACGCTCTGATCTCCAGCTGCTGCACCAGTTCCGCGAATCTTTCGACGTTGCTCAGCCCGCCCTGGGACGAACGTCTACCATTCGTCACTACATCGACACAGGCTCCAACGCGCCAGTGCGACAGCGACCATACCGTGTTTCCGCCGCCGAACGTCAAGTTATTACCGAACAGGTTGATGATATGCTTAAACGCGACGTTATTCGACCTTCACAAAGTCCATGGGCATCACCTGTGGTTCTGGTTAAAAAGAAGGATGGTTCGATTCGCTTCTGCGTGGATTACCGGCGCTTAAACAAGGTCACTCGGAAAGACGTGTACCCTTTGCCCAGGATTGACGACGCCCTTGATTGTTTACAAGGTGCCGAGTTTTTTTTCATCGTTAGATTTGCGTTCAGGTTATTGGCAAGTGCCCTTAGCAGATGCCGATCGTCCAAAGACAGCCTTCGTCACACCTGACGGTTTATATGAATTCAATGTCATGCCCTTCGGCCTCTGCAATGCGCCGGCCACCTTCGAGCGCATGATGGATTCGGTTCTGCGGGGTTTGAAATGGAACATATGTCTCTGCTACCTCGATGATGTTGTTTTTGCGCCAGACTTCGCAACACATCTTGTACGCCTGAAACATGTCCTGACGTGTCTGAAGAATGCTCAGCTCCAACTGAATCTCAAGAAATGCCGCTTCGCTGCGCAGCAACTCACGATTCTCGGTCACGTCGTATCCAAGGACGGCATACTTCCAGACCCGGCTAAATTACGCGCTGTCGCCGACTTCCCCAAACCGACGACTGTAAAGCAGTTACGGAGCTTCATAGGATTATGCTCCTACTTTCGCCGGTTTGTGCGCAACTTCGCCTCTATAATTGCGCCTTTGACCCAGCTTTTAAGCAGCGCCACCGATGTCTCGTCTTGGTCCTCCGACTGTGAAAAAGCGTTCTCTACTCTTCGCCGTCTCCTGACATCACCACCTATATTGCGCCACTACGACCCTGCTGCAACTGAGGCTGCAACTGAGGTGCACACAGACGCCAGCGGTGTCGGCCTCGGTGCGGTTCTCGCGCAACGAAAGCCTGGGTTTCCTGAGTATGTCGTCGCATACGCAAGCAGAACGCTCACCAAGGCTGAGTCAAACTACAGCGTTACTGAAAAAGAATGCTTGGCGATAATTTGGGCACTTGTCAAGTTCCGCCCATACCTATATGGCCGCACGTTTGACGTGGTTACGGACCACCATGCATTATGTTGGTTGTCTTCGCTGAAGGATCCGACAGGTCGCCTTGCTCGTTGGGCTCTCCGACTTCAAGAGTATGACATCCGCGTCGTATACCGTTCCGGCCGCAAGCACGCCGATGCTGATGCGCTCTCGCGGTCACCACTATCCACTCAGACTGCATCCCTATCCTCTATAGACCACGCGGTGTCAGATATTGACGTCGACACCGTCTCCTCTGCCCAGCGTAACGATCCATGGACAGGTTCGCTTCTCGACGTGTTATCTGAGGCACCCACACTTCCAACCACTCGAGCACTGCGACGCCAGGCTTCACACTTTAGCATTCGAGACGGCCTCTTGTACCGGCGCAACTATTCCCCAGATGGCAGGAAGTGGCTGCTCGTTATTCCCCGAACGCTGCGTTCAACAATCTGCGCGTCCTTTCACTCCGACCCGCAATGTGCTCACGCCGGTGTCTTCAAGACTTATGAGCGCTTGCGGAAACGGCATTACTGGCGCGGAATGTTCACCTATGTTCGTCAGTTCATTCGTGGCTGCCACGAGTGTCAGCGACGGAAACAACCACCGCATCCCGCAGCAGGTTCACTACAGCCGCTTCCGTGCCCAGATCGCCCATTCGACCGCGTCGGAATTGACCTTTATGGACCATTGCCATTGACAACGGCAGGTAACCGATGGGCAATAGTTGCTGTGGACCACCTTACACGGTACGCCGAAACCGCTGCTCTTCCCACGGCCACCGCTCAGGACGTCGCATCTTTCATCCTCAATCGGTTTGTGCTCCGTCATGGTCCTCCTCGTGAACTCCTCAGTGACCGTGGCCGTGTATTCTCTCCGATGTAATTCAAGCACTTCTCCACCAGTGCCATATTGTACACCGGACGAGTACCGCCTACCACCCTCAGACGAACGGTCTCACTGAGCGGTTTAATCGGACCCTGGGCGACATGCTCGCGACGCATGTTGCATCTGACCAAACAAACTGGGACCTGGTTCTTCCATTTGTGACCTACGCTTATAACACCGCTACGCAAGTCACAACCGGAATTTCCCCATTCTTCCTTCTGTATGGTCGCCAACCAACGCACACTATCGACACTTTGCTGCCATACGCACCAGATGCATCCGAGTGCACGACCGTGTCAGAAGCCGCCCGTCATGCTGAAGAATGCCGCCAACTAGCCAACCATCTTACTACAACAAACCAACAACGCCAGAAAGAGGCCCGCGATGACGACCACCCTCCTGCCGCAACGTTCGCACCTGGAACACTTGTATGGCTGCATGTACCGTCCTGCGCACCTGGTTTGTCTGCCAAACTACTTTCAAATTACCATGGTCCCTACCGCGTAGTCGAGCGCACATCACCTGTCAATTACGCCATTGAACCGCTTACGCCGCTCGGCGACCGTCGTCGCGTGGACATGATATTGTTCACGTAGATCGCTTGAAGCCGTACTTCGACCCGCTTGTTTCCACTTGTTAGATCGCCAGGATGGCTTCATCTTTCTCGACGGGGGCAATTATAATGAAGGAACGAACACGATGACAGGGGGCAAAACGATCATCATCACGAGCGGAGGCACCGCGAGATCTGCGTTCGAACACCACCATCTTCTTCGCCCTGTGTTCTACTGCCTGTTTCTTAGGCGTGTCCAATAAACCTCATTACACTACTTACAATACACGTCTGAAGATTTTTGTGCAGTAACGAATCGGTAGAAACAATGTCTCCACAACAAGTAAATAGCAACATTTCTCGCCGCACATGCCACCAAGGGCGCTTGCTTCATGGCTGTGATAGAGCCACTAGAAAATTTCCAGTGACTCTAGGCTGTGAGTGGTACATCATGAGCGCGGTGAAATTGAATTCGAAACATCGTAGTCACGTGTTGATATAATCTTTAGTTCTTCGCACGTGTGTGCATAGTCTGCGCGATTAAGCTCATAGATGAATCGTGCCGCTCGCTGGCATTATGGCGTAAGCGCTGTTCTCGGCAAGAGCAAACGCGGTGGACGGATCCGATCTTCGCCGCGGGCGTCTGTCAATCAAACTGATTGACGCGCGAACTTGGGTGCAAACTCGTTGATTCTGAGAAGGCCACAGGTCAACTCGTGACAGTCATAGTGCCGGTGTGCCTGTCAAGCGTTTCATGCGGTGGACGCTAAGCAGTAGCTCCTTTGCATATAAAATACTTTGGTCAGTTTGCACTAGTACTGGTTGTGCAAGGCTGGAGCCATCAGGGGAACTTGTGATCACCTAGCTTCTTCCAGCTTTTTACGTGGCTCGTCTACTCAGTCTGCTCGGTCTGCTTCGGAGTGAAGACTGCGTCAGTTCGGTCTCAATTTTGATTGTATGAATTAGTAAGATTTTGATTAACCTGATATCGAATAGGTATTTCCTAACTGTTAATGTCTAATTAACACACCATTAACCACTCAATAATAATTACAAATGTATTAATTAGTATGACACTAATTAGCGTAATCATACTTAGCGCGATCCTAATTAGCATGGTCTTGGTGAGTAAGATTCTGGTTAGCGTGAATTCCATTAGCGCGTTCCTAAATAGCGTCGTGTTAATTAGCATGGTCTTAATTTGCTCGGTTACAGCTTTACACGGCTTTATTAGAATGATCTGAGTAAGATGTGGCTTAATTAGCTCAGTCTTAGCATTAGCGCGTTTAATTAGCTTGGCCACAGCATGTCGTGACTTAATTACCTATGTATACCGCCCAGCAAATTAGCTAATCAGTCGGGCGCACGTGCTCGGGGAGCGAGCATACGCCGGCCGAGCAATGCGCTAGAATGTACAGGCCAACCATGATGGTTATGCACGTGGCCTCGGTGATTAGCTGCGGCCGCGGTGTGTTCGTGTACGGTTCTCAGCCGGAACTAATCTCAGAGGCCACGTTGCTGATTATTCTAAGGATACCTAGTGCGGACAATAAGTGCTTGAAAATGAACTTAAAGAGCCCGTACGCACCTCTAAAAATATTGTTATTCAGTATTTCTGACACTTTTTTTGCATGGGTGCACTTTCGCACTGAGTGCAACGACAAATGAAAGAGGATGCCTCTGGTTTGAAGGCCCACCCAACTTTGTCGACTGCCCTTGACGTGACGCCGCGTTCCATCGTAACCAATGGAATGCAGGGGCGCGCTGAGGGATGGATTTCACCATCTCGTACTGTTAGCTCGTTCAAAGGGGTGTCGCCAGAGCTCTGAAAGATTGCGAGAGTCGCCAAACTCGGGCCCTCATGCATAGCTCTCCAGGTCACCATTCTGTCTCGCTCCAGCGTCATTTCTGTCGGCACGCCTTCTAAGTGTCGGCACTTAGAAGGCGTCATCCAGGGCAACCAGCGCTTGTTGCTCAACCTTTAGATATGCGTCCCAAGAGGCACTGTCAGCTTTATAAAACAAATTGTAGAGACCCTGCGACGCAAATTAAGCATGTCGTTTTCAACGCTTGCTCTGTACTATGAAATGCGCCCGACATCGTTGCGCAAGTGGCAACCGCCGAAAACGAAGCTGTTATAATTTGATTTCCACTGGATAAAATCCCTGATTTCGAACTACAGCGACGCACATCAGCTATTTTTAGATGCGGAGCATCTTATGGCGGAGTTCAATCCGGGTGGTGGTGGTGGTGGTGCGCGACGTGACCAACCTTACTGCGCATGCGCAAACTCTCTCCAAACCCTCTCCACACACCTCACACCACCTCCGGTGGTGGTGGTGGTGATGTGCGGCGTGACCACCTTTACTGTGCATGCGCAAACCTTCTCCCCACACACCTCCTCTCCACTCCTCACTCCCCCTTCTCGTTTAGATAAAAGGCTCGCGTTAGGTCGTACACACGCTCAGTCACTGTGTCGGCGCAGAGATACGGCCACGGTACTGTTTCCTGATAAGGTTAGACTCAAGGCCTCCGTGCTGCTGGAGAATCACCCGCCGATTAAGACACGAGGCAGGTAGCTGAGCTTTAACCCACTGTGAAGCAAGATGAACTGCTCGCCTCTTTTTTTGGCTCTCGCGTCGTGCTTGCACTCTTTTTCTATGAGGATATCCACTGACAGGCGTATAAAACATGCTGCGCGAACGCGACTTGAAAATCGCACAAAGTCAGAAAGTGGTTACTTCAAGGTTCAAAGCATGTATTAAGTGCCAGTTATATTTAGCGGCTTAAATATTACCCTAATGAAGTGACAAAAACAAAGCAAACCTGCAGAACGATGTCAAAGCTTGCTGAATGCACAGGCGTACGTGCGTTCCGGCGTGATAAGCAGCCTTCCCGCGTGTGTGAATTGCAGGCGCCGAACTTCTGACAATGTGCCGAGTTCAGTTGAATTCAACCAACCGCGCAACGATAACGGTATAACGAGAGTGTGAATGTTCGACAACGACGGGTAGGTCTCACGATCACGGGGAATCAAAACACAGTTGTTTCACCTACAACCGTAACTGGACTTTCACAATGCGAGAAGACAGCAAGTAATCATTACTCTAGTCGCTGCGTGCATGCGCCGAGTTACGTACTGATTCCTGTAGTCGAAACGAACAAAAGCGATGAACTGAGACAGCCGAAATAGAAGGCAAGACAGCGCTACCAGCTATCCATGCTTGCCGCCTTTATTTCTCGTGCGACATGCCCGAGAATCGATACAGTTTCACACGCGAATCGCGTGCCTTGGTGTTGTCTGCACACAGCAATACTTCGGACCTCGCTTGCGCTTCTGCGGGGTCGCTTCTGCCAACGCGGAAATGCAGCTTCGCACAGCAAGCCTCTCGGTTCAGCGTGACAAGCTGTCGGCACGACGCCCCAGTACCTCGCACCGTCTGAGAAACGCGCGCGCGCGCGTGATCCCGCTGCCAACAAACAGGCTGAGTCGACTGCGCTTGCACCCAGTTGCGCCAGAGCTTCTCCCCAGAGCCGCAGCGCGGCGCTGCCGTCGCGCCGTGAACTTGAGCTTGGGTTCCCTATACGCGAAGGACTGCATTCAGAGCGTTCGATCTACGGTTGTCGTGGAGCGAGTGCATCCTCAAATGACTGAAACGTCACTCGCTGCACGATTCATAAAAGTGCTTTTCTGGCAAAGGGCATAGCGCCCTATTTTAATGTATTGCCAGTTTGAGATGCTTTATCAGTTTTAGAAGAGCACATCGCGAGCCCGCCCGGCTTCCCGCGTACAATGTTATGGGATTCATGCACTACAAAAACACTGTCTTAAATGTAAACATTTCGACAGAAGTATGTCTGGCTGGGTGGAAGAATTAAGAAGTTGAAATACCTCCAGCCACAAATTATTGGAGGAAACCGACGTTTCGAGACCGGCTTGGTTCTTCTTGAGGGGTGACTGTGCCTGATCAGGGGGGCTTCGTAGCAGCTTGTTTTTGGCTCCGCCTCTCTTTCCCTCACGTTCCGGAGGCCGTGCACGTAGATCGGAGGCATTGTTCCGAGGGACCGGTTCACATTCGCAGGTGAATGCTATATGCATTGCAAGTTAAACAGGGTGAGTTTCATCTGAAAATTTAAGACGATAGCATTTAACTAACATACGTGGCTACAGAAAACCTCGCGAAGCTGATATGTGTACGCTATGAGCTGTCATTGAAAGCGCGAGTTACCACTTATTTTCACAAAAACTTCGCGTCCCGCAAGAACGAATCACATTTATCGTATCACGGAGGGCCCGGTTCATAGGTCGGCAAAAAAAGTGGAGCTCACTGAGACTCACTCAAGAATATATTTGCTCTGAGGGCTCACTTGGGCTCAGACTCACCAAAGTTTTCCTCAACCGGACTCACTCGGACTCAGATTCGCCAAACTTTTTCTCAACCGGACTCACTCAGACTCAAACTCGCCAACATATTACTCAGCGGATTAACTCAGACTCAGACTCACGGCTTCACCTTAGTCTGAGTGAGCCCGAGTGAGTCGACTCATGAGTCTGTTGACGTGAAATTAGCTTTTTCGATCATAGTGTCAATCCTCTTTAACGCCAATATCTCACATAATCGGTGCTCTAAAACACGCCTTTTGATCTTGTACCTTCAAATACGAGTTATCATCATATATTTTATATCATCGTTATCACATATCAATCCAGCAAGGACATCTTTATGAAATACGCGACTCACACGAGATATTTTTATCAAGCACTTCCCAAGAAAGAGTTGCGGGGAGAGGTCATGGCACCCCTTCCCCTAGCTTACGCCTCTGATCAATAAATATTGAGGTGGTCCATGAATGCTAGTGTGCTGAGATACGTGTGAACAGACTTGAGTATAAATGTAAGCCGACATGAGGTTGACAGTAATGATGAAGATGAGTAGATAGGACCATAGGTCGGCAACAAAAGGTGAAGCTCACTGAGACTCACTCAATAAATGTATTTTGCGCTTAGGGCTCACTCGGACTCAGACTCACCAATGTTTTCCTCAACCGGACTCACTCCAAAGTCTAGACTCATTAGGCAGTTTTAGAATAGCGTACGCAAAGCTTTGCGTTGGCTTTTCACGCAACTACGCATGCGTCGTACGCTACCGCTTGCGGGCTCCCGTTAAGAGAGAGAGAGTGATTCGTGAAAGAAATGAAAAGGGGCGCTATTTTCTGCCTCCCGTCGTGGGGGCACGGCTCAGCGCCCAGCCGTTAAGTGACGGAAATAGCGGGCCGCAAACGCTAACGCTAACTTAGCGTACGCTATTCTAAAACTGCCTAAATTTTCACCAACCAGACTCACTCGGACTCAAATTCACCAAAATTTAACCCTGACTCACTCGGACTCAGACTCACGGCCTGATTTGAGTCTGAGTGAGTCGACTCATGAGTGAGTTTGCACACCTATGGCCCGGTTTGTTGACTGATGCAGGACACATGCAATATTGTAGTGTTCGTTTCTTGCTGACGCGTTAACAATGAGGCTAGAACAGCTGAACAAAGGAGCGACTGCGTAGTGCTGCCATTTTGTCGTCTATTAACCCTCCTCGAGAGGATGCTTCTGAATTCCGCTTGGCGGCGCGACAGTCGATGGGCAGTGCGAATTGGTCAGCTGCCAGCTTGTAAAAAGATCACGTGCTACGTGACGCAAAAAAGCAGAAAAAGAGTGTTCCACACTCGCCGCCATGGCTGCGATCGGCGCTAACACTGCTAGGTTTAAATTGACATATATACCCCATAATGTGGACGAGAGGATGACCGCCGCCGTAGCTCAGTGGTAGGGCATCGGACGCGTTATTCGAAGGTCGCAGGTTCGGTCCCTGCCGGCGGCAAATGATCTTTTCGTCCAATTTACTTTCTTCACATTGATATCCTAATTACTACAAATAACATCCCCTATACCTCCCTTAGCATGATTGTATTTTAGTTATCAATATTATAGTAGCTAGTTAAGCGAGTCCGCACATCTGCTTCGCCAGGCGCCGCAGCCATCCCAGCTGTTCACAAAAAAATCTGCACTTTGAATAAACTCACCAATTTTTGATAAATCATTTTTACAGTTACGGAAAGATAGAGAGAGAGTCTTTATTAGAAAAACGAAGATTTTTGCCGGCGTCTGTATATAACCGCTGGCACGCTACTCTGTGTAGGGATGGGGAATGGGATTGACAGACTAAAGAAGAGAGGGAAGGAAATGGGCCCTTAACTGAACTGAACCCATGCTTCTATATCATACGTATCCTCTAGAACTCTTCACTCGAACCGCTATCTCCTTTTCAAGCGAAGCTTGTATTCACTGACCGGTGATGGCGGCGTTCCCAAAAACCCTCCTCACCCGCAGTTGGCGTTAACCAAAGCAGTAATAAACAAAACAAAATAAACTTTCTTTATGGGTATGCGTTTGAACCCGGGCCGCCCCAGTCCGAAAGCGACTGCCTTGAACACGAGACCACGCGCCAATGCTTGCTCAATGTGAACTGAACTGAAGCATACGAATGCGTTCTACTGAAAATGCTAAACACAATTAGGAAGCAGTACACTTGCTATGGACGCTTCATTGAAAACTTTCGTGTTGGCGGACTAAAAGTGATCCAAGAGAACAGACTTTTGAGCTAGTTGGTTAATTACGTTCATTGAAGCCATAGCGCTGAAAAGACGGGGACCGAGGAAGAGGACGGTGGGTACTTGAGTTGTGAGTAGCGCACGTCCTGCCCTCTTCCTCGGTCCCTGTCTTTTCAACGCTATAGGCTTCAATAAAAGCTATGGGCTGGACAACGCGTAAGGTTGATATCAGGAATCGCATACCTAAGGAAAATTTCGTCTTCGAGAAAATTGAATTCCTAAGCCGCGTTTCCGTGATCGTGTAATGGTCCTTTCGTACGGCCCTTCTGCAGGCTGCCGAACGTTGGAAATAACATGAAAGACGCCATGCCAATTCAGCCCGATAACTGCGTTCCGGGGGCGGCCGCCATTTATAAATAAATAACTAAATAACTAAATAAATAAATTAGCAAAAGAAATGGCGAAGTTTTCTCTAAGTCGTGCAAGGCTTGAAACAGCGAAGCTGGACAATTCTGAAGACTGATCTGTTTGCTTGTAGGTTCTTGCTAGGCTTTAGCTATAGGTAGACATGTGCGCCGGACCCAAAATCACCGGCGGCGGCGCGCCGGTGTTTCCACTTCCGGCGGCGGCGCGTGAGACGCCGCGAGGTTCATCGGACCGGCGGCGGCGCGGCGCGGGGGGAGGGGCAGGGGGGGAAGGCGAAGCAGTGAATGCGGTAAGTACACGCCGTAATGTTACATGAACGAGGGCTAGCAGCTAACTCTTTTTACTCCTACCTCACTTAACTCTACATAACGCTGGTTTATGGCAATACGGCCGCTCCCGGGAAAAAAAGCGGTTTTCGGTCAGTTTGTCGTATCAGTGGTCCGAGCTCGAAGCAGTGAGACCACAGCGCTCACAGCGCGTAGAAGGTATATGAGCCGTTCGCTGGGGGACGTCTGCCGAAATAGCGAGCGTGCCAGCTCTCTCGAACGCGGCCTTATAGTCAAAGTTCAGAGTTGCTGCTCGAGTTACGCAGTCCCTCTCTCCAGACATCCCTTCCTGGTCCTTCGCCCAGCAACTGACGGGCGGGGCGTTTCCTTCTGCTTGAGGAGCAATCGACGACAGGCTTCGCACGCGGGTTGATGTTATTCCGTGTGACAGAGATGGTCAGCTTGTTTCACCTCTGCTTTAGCCATGTTCCTTGCCAACGCTCGCGAGCTTTTGCTCGCGGGTAGAAGAGACAATGCGCGGAGTGATGTCATGGATTTAGAGTTTATACGGCATGACGGCGACGGTGAAAACCTCAACTGAGTGTCCATACAATTGGTAACGCAATAAGAAATATACAAAAAACCGTAGAATAGGGCTCACCTTTTTCCTGGAAAGCTGCATCGTCTCCTCTGTAAAGAGTGCGTCCGTTGGAAGAATCATATAATCCGGCGCCTTTTCCATTGGTTTCGTTCTCGCCTTCAATACCCTTCTTAGGGACATCTCCTCACCACGTATTTCTTTATAAATCACGCGTACAATGCCAGCACTAAGCGTTGAACCTATCATGATTTCGCGTTTGTCGGCTAGTCTGTTATCTCTGCATGCCCGGTCGCAAACGCACAAGATGGAGCGAAATCAGTTATTCGCGCATGATAGTCGTGCGAGAGAAGCAATAGCGGGTGGGCGGCTGCATAGCAAAGCAGTGTTGGAGACAATTCACAACTGTTATTTCTCGTATATGGACCAGTCGAGAGTATGTACCCTGATGATGTCACGTGAATCACTGTCCTGGCATCACGAAGTGCAACAAAGACAAGAAACGCCAAGTGAGAATAACGCGCTCGTTTTTTAAATGCGAAGCATTTCTTACCGAACCTCTCGCAATTTCAGCGTTTCTATCTATCTATCTATCTATCTATCTAGCCGCCTACGTCTGGGTGCTCTCATGATTGCCTCCTTAACTAATTGACGAATATGAATATATCCTAATTTGACGAATATGACTCTCGAGTCATGACATGAATAACGTGAAAATCCTGTAGCACACGTCGTGAAACCCTTTCCCCAGACACGTGTGGCACATACCCGTTTACCACAGGCCGCGGTGTACGGGTATGCGCCACAGGTGATTGATAGTTTAACATCTACCCAGGAACGGCGAGAACAGACATTGGTAATTTAAATATGAGAGCGTTAAGAAAAACCGACATCGGCCGCGTTGACCCGACGAATGGAAAGAATGAAAATTAGGATCCCAGCAGGAATCGAACCCAAGCATTCTGCGTGGCAGTCAGGTACTCTACCACAGAGCCACGACAGGTCTACAAACAGGTTTGGAAAAACAGCCTATGCAGGCGTATTGTCGGTGCAACATCTATTGTGGTTGTGGTGCTGGCTATCTGATTTTACAAGAAAGCAATAAAAACTACATATGTACTCCAACAATACGAGTGTCATTTCAGATTAACGTCCGTGGTTCCAGTGTTGGCACCGCTATTATAGCAGTCTAATAAAGGTTACATTTGCATTCCTATGATTCAGCAAGCTTATATTTAAAGCTTTGAAAGGACTGAGCGTTGGGCGAGTTGGCACTCCATTACTACCAAAAACTGCGCAAAATGAACAGGGACAGGTGAGACACGCACAAGCACAGACTAGCAACTGGAAGTTTATTGAAGGAAACACATTACTTATATTTTTGTGTTTCCTACAATAAGCATCCACTTGCTAGTCTGCGCTTGTGCGTGTGTCTCACCTGTCCCTGTTCATTTTGCGCAGTTTTTGGTAGTAATATTTAAAGCATTGCTCGACTGAAAGTTACGCTTTATATTCACATGACTGCACCATAAAGTGCACTTAGTTTCGATAATACTGACGTATGTACTCTAACGTGAGGGCTGAAGTTACGTCGCACCATAAGTTACGCTTTAAACACCAGTGCTGTCGACGTGCCTGGTAAGCCCACGATCAGCTACTACACTTACAAAAACACATCGATCCACATCGTAACGCTTGCCTCAAAGCCATAAAATACACCACAGAAGTACTTGCTGACCGCTTCGCATGAAACCGATTCCCACAACGCGTGGGATCTACCGAAATTTTTGTTTTTTGTTGTATTTTCAGAGGCTGTTAACGGCCCTTTATAAAAACGGGGCGTGCAAACACGGACGCAGGAGAGTAGTCAAGACACCAGAAATGCCGCTAACAACTGAAAAATCACACAGCGGCGGAACCGATGGTAGACACAAATATTTATCTGCGCATTCCCACGTGAGAGGCCATACCTGTCTATCAAGTGCGGGTAGTGGTATACGTGAGAGATAGCTGTTCACTCTCTCGACTTTTCTCTTGTGTCCCTGTTTCCACGTCATGAATACCTACCAACTAGCTCAGCTATATTCTAAGTTTGCCATTCTCTTCTGTATTTATTTATCGATTTACTCGAGTAAGAATGAAAGGAACAAGTGTACTAACGCACCGATATATATACATATATATATATATATATATATATATATATATAGGACGAAGATACACCGGGGCTCTGGCGCGCGTGGATAGCGGGTAGAGGCAGAGGAAGAAGATAGAGAATAGAACAGCTGGCCCAGGAACGGGTGCTGTCTCTATATATATATACAACGCAAGCCGAACCTATAAGCCACCTATCGCGCGTCGTCGGCAGCGCGGGTCTCTCCATAGGAACGCCGTATTCCTCGGTCATACACCATGGCCCAACCGCTATAGCTACCTAGACAACCATCCGAGGACGGCGTCCAGGCCTCGTCGGTGGCTCATGGGTACGCTTACCCGGCGCTGCGAAGACAGTGCATTACCTACCATTGCCAGGGAATGCCGTTCACGCTTCCCGTGGCGACACCCTCTCATTCAGGGCTCCATCGGCACCCGAGCCGCTTTGGGATGCGGTACGAGCTACTCGGACCAGCAGCCCGCCGTCGTGGGCTCAACCACCACCGCCTACTGGTCCGACATTACGGGCTCCGCACGCGAACCATCGGAGAGCGCCGCGCACCTTCGGCCTACCATGCGCGACTTCGCGTCACGGCAAACGCCTGCAGCGTCGAGCTCTGCGCTGTTTCCTCTAATAATTCCCGCACTGACAGCCATCAACACCATGTTGGAGCCCGCCGTCGTGGCTCAGCCACCTCGCTAGACCTGAGGCCAGCTCGCCTGAGCAACGTAGAGAGCCCAGCTACTCTCAGCCAACCATCGGAGAGCGCCGCGCACCTTCTATTCAACTTGGCCTACCATTGACTTCGCGTACACAATCTACCGTTTCGCGCCTGCCGTATCACTATCCCAGACTACCTTCGTACTACCAGAGTTCCGCGGCTTCCAGCGACGTTTCCTCTAATAATTCCCGAAAAATGGGTGGCGACCGTCAACGCCCTAGCTCGCGAAGCCTGGACGGAGGCACAGAAATGGTCCATGGCGGTAGACCGACTCAGAAGGTGCCGCGGCGTGGCACAAGTACGAAGGCCAGGTGAGGCTATTCAACTTGCAATCCTGACGAGTGGAGCACCAGGCTCATAGCTGCGCGCCTGGGCCGATCACTATCCCAGACTACCACCTCGCTGCCACCCAGTCCAACCTCACCGCTACCGAGGATGGAGCTCTGAAGGGGCACCACTCGAGGCTGGACGGAGGCACAGAAATACTGTACAGTCCATGGAGCTTACCACCACGACAAGTCGAGACAACATTCTCTCCACAGCACTGAGGCAGCAATGGTAACGCGTGCCCCAAACTCATCTTCCCTTGGTTACCCGGACGTGACCACCTCGGCTCCTCTTGGACTCGGCACGCTGGTTGTCCAGAAGCCGGACGAATCCAAGACCATTACTAATCTGTGCGAAGAGCTCTGATCTGAGCTCCATCCGCAACTTCTTACCACCACGGCGCATCGAGACAACATTCTCTCCATTGCCCGAATGCGCGTGCCCCAGATGGCCACCTTGCTTTCAATGAGACCAAGAATGAGTGGCGACCACGTTTACCCGATGCCCCCATCTGGAAATTCCAGCATGGTGTGGACCATTACTAATCTGGTGAGAGCGAAGAGCCGTTCTAACTCATCCGAAAGGAAAAGGCTCGCAGTTCCTGCCAGACCATCAACGGTTTGACGCGATGGAGTGCAATTGTCCAATGAGACCAAGAATGTAGTGGCATTCAGCGAGAAGGTTTACCCGGGACGAGCGCATGAAAGTTTCCCCGTCGCTATTCCCACTGCCGCTGAAAGGAAAAGGCGGAATATCAGTACATGAAGAAACGTGCGCTGGACTTCACAACCACGGCTCCCGAGAGTCAATGTGTCCAACACGCAGGCATAGAGCCTCCAAGACATCGGGCGTCAATGGAAAGGAGGAGAGCGAGCGCCCCCTGACAGCGTGGAGGATTCGCCTGCTGAGAATATCAGTATTTCAATTCCCACAAAACCGCAGAAGGTTCCTGACAACCACGAATGTCCTGACCTTCTTCCCGGTGTTTACAAGCATGGGGTTTTAACCGAAAAGAAACGCCGAGACACCTTGGAAAGGAGGAGAGCGAGCGCCCCCTTGACGGTGCCGCCTCGGATGCTGTTTCGGCAGTCCCCGGGCATATTTCAATTCCCACAAAACCGCCACATCCGCCGTTGACGAATCCGAGACAAAGCCAAAGCCGGCCGCCGGAAGCATGGTTTTTGCGATGCCAGGGTCGCCCACCAGACCCACGAGCCAAGAAGGCAGATGCACCAGCCAAGTCAAAGCGTGGCCGAGACCGGCCACCGCTGTTTCGGCATGCAGCCAAAGCCGCCCACCAGAGACACTTTCGGCAGTTCCGCGCGCTTGCAGTCATGGCAGTGTGAGGACGAAGATGACACCGGGGCTCTGGCGCGCGTGGACAGACCCACGAGCCAAGAAGGCAGATGCGGGTCAAAGCAGAGGAAGAAGATGTCAGAGAATAGAACCTGGCCCAGGAACGGGTGCTGTCTCTATGTCCGCGCGCTTGCAGTTCATTACAATATATATATATATATATATATATTGTAATGCCGTTCTATTTTATTTATTTATGCACGTGCGCTATGTCTAAGACTCCAAGAATATGCTCTGGCGCGCGTGGATCCAGCGAGTTGGGTCGTTGCCCTTGAAGGCTGCGGGACAGCGGCAGCGTGGCCCAAGGTCAGGCAACACTCGTGATATTTCTGGAGAAGAAAACGATGTTACAACTTCTGGGGAGCTACTCTCGTTGCGTTCATCCAAAGGAAATGTCCACAGTCCATTTCGGCTAGCGCATACAGTGATTCGAAAAAGCGGTGAGCCGCGATTTCACCTCTGACCACGTCGCCGCACCGAACCCGCCAGCAAATTCCTAGCCTAAGAAGAGAGTGGACGAAATGCACAGAAACAGGAACTTTTCAAGCTGATTTTCATATGAATGTGTCCCAGATGTTTGAGAACAATCAGGGAATGCGTGCCAACCTTACAGCTGCGTTAGACGAGCGGCAGCATTAAACCTAAATCGCTCTTGATCGCCGCACCGAACCCGCCAGCAAATAACACGATCCTAGAAAGACATGTGCGAAAATCGGATCTCTGAGGGCTGTTCGTTTTCATTCAAGCGCATCCCGTCCCTATCATTTGTGTCGAGAGTGTTTCAAAGCTTCGTGGTGTCAGACGAGCGGCAGCATGATGCGCTGCAGCACAAGAACCGGAATTTGTGTCGAGAGTGTTTCAGGGGTGTCAGGCGCGCAGCACAAGAACCGGAAGCAGGGGGCGCGCTCCTCTCCGTGCTCCTGCTATTCAGCGGCCGCTAAAATGAACAGTGCATTACATGGACACATCGAGAAGAGCTCCTCCGGCGAAGTGCTGTATCGCATTTCTAGATTCCCCATACGAATGAAAATAAATGACAAACGGCGGCGCGCCGCAATTATTACGCGGCGGCGGCGGCGGCGGCGTGATCTTTCTTGGGGCTTCGGCGGCGGTACGAGCGACGTGACCAAAGACAGGCGGCGGCGGCGGCGCACACCTCTAGCTATAGGTGATGCTAGGTTGTTTCTAGGTTGCTTCTAGGTTGTTGCTATGCTAGGTGTGCTAGGTGATACTAGGTTGTTTCTAGATTGCGTCTGGGTTGCTGCAAGGCTTTTATATGCTAGGTTGTTTCCAGGTTGCTCCTAGGTTGTTGCTAGGATTTAGCTAGGTGATGCTAGGTTGTTTCTAGGTTACGTCTGGGTTGTTTCCAGGCTTTGGCTAGGTGATGCTAGGTTGTTTCTAGGTAGCTGCTAGGCTATTAGCTATGTTGTTTTCTAGCTTGCTTCTAGGTCGTTAATGGGCTTTAGCTGTTTGTTATTGGGTTGTTTCTAGGTTATTGTTTGTTTTTTTAGACTTCAGAATCTTCCACCTTCGCTGTTTCAAGTCTCGCGCGATTTAGTGGAACCTTCGCCATCTCATAGAGGCGAATCACTTTAGGGTCTCGCCTTGTTGGCGTGTCGTGTCGTCGTCAAGGTCCATCATAAACGGGTATGCGCCACAAAACTTGGGTAAATCCCACTACTCGCCACCGGTCCATACTGTGCATACTATGAGTTAAACTTTCGTCTTTGCTGCCTAACACGTTATGTTTGGCTTAGCAGCGGTGTCAGAATCCCCGACATAATTTACCAAGGCGCTCAAGTTTCTTGTCTAAAACCAGAGACACAAACGTGGATCTCTACGGTAAAGCCATCTATTTGAAACATATCTGCAAAGTGATGGTGTGTTAGTGGACCGGTGGCGAGTAAAGCACTAAAGAGTAAAGATTTTGCGGTGGGAAATACCGGCGCAACTGCATGCTTCGCCCCTCCCCAGGTTTCACGTTAGTGGAGCCGAAACACCTTTCCCAACGTCCTTCGCACCTCCCTAGTATCTTTTAAATGCGAAGCATTTCTTAGCGAACTTCTGCGACTTTGAGCGTATCTATCTATCTATCTATCTATCTATCTATCTATCTATCTATCTATCTATCTATCTATCTATCTATCTATCTATCTATCTATCTATCTATCTATCTATCTATCTATCTATCTATCTATCTATCTATCTAGCCGCCTACGACTTCGTGCTCTCCTGGTCGCTTGGTTAATCGAATGTACACCAAAATTGGTATGGCGTAATATGACTGTATGACGAACATCAATGACAAGAGTCATAACATGAAAATCATGACACGCATGTCATGTACAGCATGACTTACGTGCAACACTCATGGGGCGCTGGCGGCCGTTTCGCTAGCTTTATATACTGTGTGACCAAAATTTGTATCTTGCGACGTGACTGTGTAACGAACACAAATAACACGAGTTAACATGAAAATCATTACACGCATGTCATGTACAGCATGACTTACGTGCCACGCTCATGGGGCGCTGGCGGCCGTTTCGCTAGCTTGATCTACCCCGAAATCGGTATTGCGCGGCGTGACTGTGTGACGAACATAAATAACACGAGTTAACATGAAAGTCATGACACATATGTCATGTACAGCATGACTTACGTGCCACGCTCATGGTGCGCTGGCGGCCGTTTTGCTAGCTTGATCAACCCCGAAGTTGGTATAGCGCGACGTTAGTGTGTGACGAACATAAATAATAGGAGTTAATATGAAAATCATGACAGCATTTTCCTCAGTGACACACAAGACGATGTATGCAGCTCTTTGCTGGCTGCTTCGCATTACATCGATTCCCACTATGCGTGGGATCTGCCGGATTTTTTTCTTTCTCTTTCTATCGCTTTCTCTCCTATTTTCTCATTCTCTTTCTAGCTCTCTCCATTTCACTATAACACGTGGTCGACTTCACCGAGAATTGTTTTCGTTTAACGCTCACACCTGCTGTACTCGATAGTGGGGCTTGTCCAATCCTTGTGGCGCATACACACAGTGTTTTGCTCGACTACAGGAATGAGAAGTGTGGTAGTGGGCTCACTGCGCTCCAGCGCCAACGGGGGAAGTGAAGCTGCCCATCACTATAAGAAAAAATCGAACATTGGGGAGAATTTCTGCCACACAACTATAATCGTCATCCACCTCGCGTACTTTCCTCGCGTTATCACCGTGGTCCCGGCACTTCCCGGTCACGAACGGCGCGCGCGGTATCAGCGTGACATAGAATTCTTGATAGGAAGTGACGTAGAGCCGAGTTTTCAAGACAGGAAACGCGAGCAAGCCAGATGACGATTATTGTTTCGCGTGGCAGAAATACTCCCCAAATACAGTATTTTTTCTTAATGTGGTGTTGCCGTGAGAGCAACATGAGCAGCTTCGACGGTCGCGACACCCAGTGCGCAGCAGTGCTAGAGGGGAGACGCTTGATAGGAAGTGACGTTTTCAAGACAGGAAACGCGAGCATGGTTATTGTTGCGTGGCAGAAATACAAATACTCTTAATGCCGTGAGAGCAACATGAGCAGCTTCGACGGTGTCACGACAGTCGAGGGCACTTGCGTTGGTCGAGATAGATGTAGCGTCTCTGAGAGGCCCGTAGCCACCCCCCCCCCCCCCCCCGAATTTCTGACCGAGCGGTAGTTTTACCGAAAGGAAATGATGAACCCAGGTGTTTTTCTCAAATAGTAAATGCTTTCAGCGAGTGTCCCCCCCCCCCCAAAAAAAAAACGTCCTAGCTACGGGCCTGGTCAGTGACCAACGCTTTCTCGCGAGGAGACATCGGCGGCGTCACGTGTTCGATGCAAGTGAGCCCACTACCTCCCTTCTAGGTCACTGTAGCTCGACGGAGCACAAGTTACCGACAGCTTAAACAGCTTCACCGTAAAGAGCATGAAGAGAGCGCCTGCCGGTTCATGATGCTGATAGATTTTTGTGCACATTCTACACGAATGTTTTACGGCCGGCTTACATAGCTTCGCCGTTAAAAGCAGTACGTTAGGCTCGCCCACGCCAAGCTCAACTTGGCCTCATTGTCCTGATAGGGAAAGGGTACTTGATTTTGTAGCGTTAGCTACACCGGTCGACCTCGGGCAGTTTCGCGTGCACGTCCGAGAGCCGTTCTGCGCATGCGCGAGAAGTGACCAATGAGCCGGGCGTTGGGACCGGGAACGAGACGCTGCCATAGAGACGCTGCTGTCTCTATGGTCCAAACGCCGGCGCTGCGTCGTGCGTTGGGGCCATAGAGACAGAAGCGTGTTACTACACTGACATGTGGTCTTCGTGGCAATAGAGAAAATGGCGTTGAACAAAAAATAAATATATATGTGTCACATAATGCGTACACCATGTGTGTGTGAATGAAGCAGCAGTAAGCATGATAATCAAGCTAATCCTAGACAACCAGGAGAGCTAAGAATAATCAGCTGAACATTAGCTCACGCTACGTATATCCTGGCATAGCCGAGCTAAGCCACTACAATTTTTTACATAGGTTTTTATTGTGTATTGGGTTTCTTAACATTGGAGCCAACGTTCAACTTCCTGTTGGCTGAGAGCGAATGCCGGTGTGCTTCTTGAAGAACAATGCCGGTAGGTGCTAACACCATAAAAGAAGAAAAAAGCACATTGTAACGGAGCACTCTTCACACACAGCAAAAACACACTGAGCAGTTCTTTAATCTGGCGGACATTGCCTCGAGCCTCGCCGTTCCACGTATTTCTTCGTGCTCCCGCTGAGCCACTGTCCCAATGGCATTCACTTTTCCCCGTAACAGCTTTCCACTGGGAGGGAAGGACGCATGGGAAGGAGCGATACCATATATTGTCGCTTGAGGCCAGTGTTCCAAGTTTAGCTCTTAATGAGGATGACGCGGTTCTACAGTGAGCGCAGCGGATTGTGCTTGCGGTGACGTATGGCCTTGTTTCTCAAGATACAGGTCGTTGCGCTTGACGATGACGTCTCTGTCAACATCTCTAAACCTCCAACATGTGCCGCAAAGCACGTGGCTTGGGTCCCTGGATCGTGGGCAGTGCACTGGGACAAGTCGGTGGCGCTGATTCTTTACTGATCCGCTTGAAGGCCTGAACCTTGTGCTCGGTACTTGCTTCTTTGCTTGGATCTTTCTTTGAGACCGTTTCACCTGACATCAACTGTTGTGGCATGCGTCG
Source organism: Rhipicephalus sanguineus (assembly GCF_013339695.2). Lineage (NCBI taxonomy): Eukaryota > Metazoa > Arthropoda > Arachnida > Ixodida > Ixodidae > Rhipicephalus > Rhipicephalus sanguineus. Next base: position 210,757,228 of record NC_051177.1, read on the forward strand.
TTTTTTGACGATGTTGGGGTACGTTTTTCGGCGCTTCCTTCAGTCTTGACATTTCTACCTGAGATGAGACCCCCGTGACACTGTCTGCAGCGGACCCATTGTCCTCAGTTTTCAACATATCCATGGTGGCCCTTGGAAATGGGGGGCATCGTGGTTTAGAGCCTTGCTCTGACTTTCGTTGACGTCGGCATCTTGGGCAATGGGTCTCTAAGATGTCGGGTTGGACAGTCGCTACGGATGGTTCCAGTTGCAATGGGATGCCTGCACAAGCAGCTTTCGTCTGGCTCTCAGGATGCTCTTCAATAAGTTGATCTTCACTTTCTCTATGCGTTCTCTTTCTTCTAAGCCTGCGTCGTGCTTCTGAGTCTGCGTCGTGCGCCTTAGCAGGATTTTCTGATCTGACTGATCTAAGCGCACGCAGACGAAGACGAAAAAGGGTAAGACAACAGGACAAGCGCTTACTCGCAACTAAAAGATTTATTGAACAAGAAAACGTATAAGTGCAACAGACAACTGATCGACGCATGCGCGACAAGACAATTCTTGTTAACTATGGCGACAAATTATTACGAAATGCTTATCAAGGAAAACAAATCTTTCTCATGCAAGAAGAGCTTCTGGGGAAGCTAGACGTAGGAATTCAAAGGCGTCTGTCAGGACTGGCAATTCGTGTATTCAGATATGTAGATGTTTTTCTTGTATTCAGTAGTTCCCCAGATTCGACGCAAGATATAAATATAATGAAAGTGTTTAGAGAAACAGGCGTGAAACTAAAATTTTCCTTTGAATTGCCGCATCTCAACCAACTACAATTTCTCGATGTTAACTTGGTCTTTGAAACACAACATTTTCGCTGGTATTATTGTCTTAGAAATATAGAACCTATACCTAATTTCATGTCGAGCCACTCAAAGCTGGTCAAAAGGAGTGTCATTAATACTAGTTTAGGTATTGCTCTGAAAACGTCGTGCCAACACAGAATGAAAATGACCTTCGACAACCAGATCAGCAAGCTAGAACTAGCAGGGTATCCCTAAGATGTCATTAGGTCAGTGTGTAACAACATCGTTAAGAAACTAAAAACTGTACGGTATCATTTGGGCAGTCGTGGTGACTGTCATAAGAGCAAGAGGCTAGTAAGGCTAGTAATCATTCCTTATCTACATAGAACATCGCACGAACTTAAGCAAATAGGTAATAGGTTTATTGTAGATGTGCATTTCTCGGCAAAAAATAAACTGCAATCAATTTGTTCACGCATCCGCAAGGAACTTCCTCAATGTCGTGTTAAACGCAACAAAAAATCTGTAGATTGCGCGTTGGGAGTTGTGTACATGATGCCGTTTAGCTGTGGTAAAGTATACAGTGGCCAGACGGGACGCTGCATTAATCTGCGTCTAAGAGAGCGCCTGTCAGCGGCTAACTCTTCAGGAGCTTCACATCTTGCAGCGCATTGCAGGGAGTGTGGCTGCTATCCTGTTTTACATCACGCCGAAATAATTTTTCGAAGCAGCAATCAGCTAATCCGTAATATAAGAAAAAGAGGAGATCAGTGTGTCAGCCAATCTTCAGTTTTGTTGCATGAGAATGAGTTTGTTTTCCTTGATAGCATTTCGTAATATTTTACCCCCAGAGTTAACCATAACTGTCTTGTCGCGCATGCATCTATCAGTTGTTTGTTGTATTTATATGCTTTATTCTTGAATAAATCTTTTAGTTGCGAGTAAGCGCTTGTCCTGTTGTCTTACCCTTTTTCGTCTTCGCCTGCGTGCGCTTAGATCAGACAAACCATGCATTGTCTGATTCTCTGCCCTCGACAAGAACAAGAGGCGCCTTTTCACACACACCCATCCCTGTCATCTTCCGTTCGTACTGGCTTCGGCTTTGCTCCCCACATGCGTCCGCTTTATCGTTAGACGTTCCGTCAACAGAGCATTCGGGTTCGTCCTTACGCCCACCTGGCTTGTTCCTCAAGCGAAGCTGGTTTTATTCTTGACGAACCGGACGTTCCTCGCTGATGTTCTGAGCGCCTACCGCTGCGACAATGGAGTCAGTGGCAAGAGCGGCGCTTCCCACTCTATTGGTCAAGTCACGGCGCATCTGTTCAATCAAGGCTTCCCACTTTCTACCGTACCGTGCAAAAACCTCATCACGAGTGTCGCTCCCCAGGTCGTCCTTCGGGCGTTCCATACTGCCGAATCCCACCGCTGTTACCAAATGTAACGGGCCACTCTTCATACACAGCAAAAACACACTGAGCAGTTCCTTAATCTGGCGGCCATTGCCTCCAGCCTCGCCGTTCCACGCACTTCTACGTTCGACCGCTGAGCCACTGTCCCACTGGTATTCACTTTGCCTCGTAGCAATAAGAAGACAATAAAGCAGTGGGTTCCCAATGACGTTTAACTTGTTGGCAGACACTGCCTTGGTGCCCTCCAATGACACTGAACTGTAACGTAGCTAAAAAAAATCACAGCATATCCACGGAGTGAATGATGATGAGTGGGCGAAGCTGCGGAGGTTCATCGGTAAACCGTGAATCTTCCGTGAATTCTGCCCAGTACATCATCACCGACATGAGATCAGGCGCGTTTATACTAAAGGTTCGATGAGAGTTATGACGACTTGCAGCTCACTTTAATTTTACATGTACGCTGTGAATTTTCATTGTTTAGAAAACCACTGCTTTAGAAAACATCTGGCGTCTTTCGTTAAGCAGCTGGCGTCTTTTCGTTTTGCTTTTAGAAACGTCTTGCCTTCTTTCGTTTTGCTTTTAGAAAACATCTGGCGTCTTTCGTTGGTTTATTTCATCAATCAACGGCGTTTTGAACGAAATTTTTATTGTTTAATCACGCACAGGAGAAATCTCACCAGGCACTACCTTGGAGATAAACAATGGCTGCTAATGGGAATGAGAGACAGAAGAAGTCGGCTTTTAGCTAACACTTACACTTCTACTTCTACTAACGTTTCCTACTGGAACATGCCAGTGGCTGCTAATGGGGAATGAGAGACAGAAGAATTCGGCTTTTAGTTAACGCGCACGCAGCGAATTTTTTATTGTTCAACAACGCACAGGAAAAATCTCCCACCGGCACCACCTTGGAGGTCAAGATCTGGTACTAGCGTTACGACTGGTTACGCACCACGACTACGAGGGACGAACGGGTGCCGCTTTAAGGAGCTTCGCCCCTAAAACTTGGAAGGCCCTTGAGCTTTGCCCCCAGAAGTAGAACGCGATAGCGTAGTCGGTCCCTGGTCGCATCGCCATCTCAATCGCTGAACGAACACTTCGCAACGTTGCTTGTTGAGCGAGTTGGAACGAGTCAGTCGCTGTGTCCTTGTCCTCTTACTCGTCTGTTGCCTGTTTTTTGCGCTGAACTACGTTATGACGAACACTTCAACCGTACCGCAAGGACAGAAACGTCTGTGCGCGTACTAACAGGCCGTTTCCAAGTATCCTCGAATGGCCACTGCAACTACAATTGCGAAAAGCCAACTACGACGCAATTATTCCTTTTGCAGATTGGCGAAGTAACCACTACGCGTTCGTAAGTCAAGACGCGCATCTGCGCAGCTGCACACGTTGTTGGTGCTGTAGCTAATAATGAAGATTAAGTATTCCTGTGTGCTTTGTAATTGGTGCGCCTTTCAACCAACCACTCGTTGCTCAATTTACACGGTTTTATGCCTGGTGAGATTCCACGATTCTACTGCGCAGTATTAATTGCGTTAAGGAAACTCCTTGCACTAAATGACATTCATGTAGTGCTTTCTTTCTGAAAGAATTTCGAGCACGTGCAAGGCTTCGGGGTAGAGCCCCTGCTCGCCACGCAGAAGTTCTGGGTTCAACTCCCACTCGAACCGAAGGTTTTTGAGGAGGAAGCCTTTAATGTCTCATACTCGCGGTGTCCGTCCATGCGATCGTGCCCTGGCACGGTGCCAGCTGTGACCTCTCCCCCTCACATTCTCACTGTGATGGCACAGCGTCGCATAGCAACAGTTGCGCGTTGCTCCTTCCAACGTGCGTTGCGCAACGCGGCGTCGTCGTCCAGCGGGTGGCGTCCGTCCGTCAACGTACGACAGTTGCACGTTGCTCCTTCCATCGCGCGTTGCGCAACGCGGTGGCGGCTTCGAGCGGCGTCATCCGTCCGTCAACGCACAACAGTTGGGCGTTCATCCTTCCAACGCGCGCTGGGCAACTGTTGCGCAACGTGGCGGCGGCGTCCAGCGGCGGCGTCGAATGGCCACAGCCTTTCGCCGAACACGCTTTGGAATTTACAACGTGTCCTTCAATTCTTGATACTTGTTTGCATTTATCTCGAATTTTCGCTCACGGCCAACGACGCCGATGCCTATACTGATGCCGACGCTGACACAGGAATTTCTGCGAAACGAGCTCTTTATCGCGATCGCCGTTAGTAATGTAACGCTTGGCCAGTAACAGAGAGCCGGTAACAGACCATGACAACGATAATAAATACAGCTCTTTACTTATTTAGTGAACGACATAATTTATTTATTTAGAAAATGCCCAGTATGAGATGAATATGGGGGATATGTGGTTGGTAGACTTTTCGATTAATGCCTTGAAAGACGTATGGCAGGAGTGGTGCAGAGTTCACAAATATGTTTTGGTTATATATCTTGAAACTGATTTGATTAGTAGCTTGACTGGTTCAATTACGTCTTTTATTGCTTCAATCTGAATTAAGAGATGTGAGTCAAGCTATGTCCCACCAAGTGAAGCAGTAATACTACGCGACAGAGTTGCACGCGGCTTTGAGGCCTGCATGCGTGTAGTTGTAGAAGAAGAAGCGAGCCAAGGCCTTAAGCATTCGCAGGCGGCTGAACGGTCCATGTCCACACACGTAGCTTTCATCCTCGAACTGAATGTTCTGGGCAACGATGGTGTACTTCAAGTTCGTCACGTTCTCCCTCGTCTCGCACAGCTGCACAGAAAGGAAAATACGGCACGCTGTTGTGGTGCTGCACAATCGCAGCCACTTATTAGTAGGGTGTGTTCAGTTAAGAACTTTTGTGAATGTCCGCCGACACCCTTTAATTTCGCTGGAAAACAAAAATGTTTCGCTGTACGAATTGCCACGAAACCAATTTTCGTTTCGCGAAATTTTTTTTGCCTTAATGAAAAAAATTTGGAAGTATCCAGTGAGCCAGCACCGTTTTTTGCGAATTGCGTGGAAGTGGGATATTGACGAGATCATACAAAATACCTATTGTAGCTGCACGTCTCAAAGCGACTAGCTCAATGGTGGCACGGCTTAAAGTGACTAGCTGATTAAGCACAAGAAAAAGATTGCCTATAAGCGGAACTTTCGGTGTGCGAAAGATTTGGATAACGTCTTGTTCATGAGCCAGAAAAAGGTCTCTCCGTCCGAGAAACTGCTGCTTCAGCCTCTACAAATGTGTCACTGCAAAATGTACAGATGCGTCTGTGTTTGTCAAAAATTTTGTTACTGAGGAAAACGCTGCTGAGGAGCTGAACTTATCCATTTATTCAACAGAGATTTTCCCCTCTGAAAATGGCAGTGAAGGTCAACATGTTCAGTACAAAAAAAGAAGACGACAAACACAAGGAAGGGCACGACACAAAGCGCTGGTAACAACTGAAGTTTAATGGAAGAAAACGTGTCATATATAAGCATAAAGGAAAACAAAAAACTTATCCCCCACCAGGCATGTACCTCACGTATGCTGTAGATATGTAATCTCAGCTTCTGTGAGAGCGATTGAAGGCTGGTTCACGCATCTGTCTCTTGCTTTTATAATTTCAAACGCTTCAGCGATTTCACGCGTGCGCTGGTCCCTGTGCGTCATCATCACAGCGGGTTTGTTTAGCGGTTTTGTTTAGCGTTTAGTGTTTTCGTGTTCTTTTTTTGCGCTGAACATGTTAAGTATGTTCCAACTAGCCCAACTTGCCACCTTACGGCAGTGAAGGTGAAACGTCATTGTCGGACGTCTTACGCTAAAAGGTGGAGATCGTAGGTGCCTTCTCCAGGACACTTCTGCGTGGACCCAGTCGTCCTTCAATGTCTGTCTCACGTCCTAATTACATAAGGGCTGAAGAAACTGTTGCATGCGAGAAACCAACTCTAATGCGCATCTAGACGAACTTTTTCCGACAATTGCTTTCGCCAGGTACAATACTACGAAACGTACAAACACGCATTTGTTTTCACATCAAAGCAACGCTCCATCTTTTTTTTTCTGTCAATTTGTTATTTCGTGAAGACGAGAGAAGCTACTTAAGACCTAAAAAACATGACAATGGCAACTATAGCTACACGCTCGCTCATTTAATTGGTTGCGCTCGTTAACGTCAGTTTGTCCACATTGGTGGCTTTGTAACTCCGATGTCACAAAAAAAAATGCAGCATGTTTTTACGGATTAAGTTAGAACAACACGCACGTGGCAATAATTCTGGGGACGTATAAAAAATCGAAGGTGATCTTTCTTAATTGCACTTTAAAATATTGCATTTTTAGAGACATGCCTTCACTTATGCATTTTTGGTTTACGTGTGACGTCATTCGCGGCGATACTACCGAACTAAGTAATTACGAGCTTATAGAGACAAGTGAGAAAATATCTGAATAACCTAATTTTACAAAAGCAGATGCCGAAAAAATATGTTGCTTTAACATACTGAATACTGCAAAAGTAACTCTAGCCAACATACACGCCGAGTAAACGGGAGGCCTACATGACGCACGAGACATAAACCGGCACAAACATATTCAGCTGCGGTTGCACCGCGTGGTTAGTCGACTGTATCCTAAAGAAAACCTGTCTTCCTTCTCCCAGGAATCGACGCGTGTCAACAAAATCGGAGCTATCATCCATCGATACGTCGACCAGTGGCGACAACGTTTTATAACAAACCCGATGTCATCACCGAGAACATAAAAAAGGAAGAAGACATCTTGTGTCCTCTCACACGCATATTCGCAGCGGTGGCACCGTATTGTTCTTCGACTGTATTCTAAAGAAAACCCTCTTCCTTTTCCCAGGTTGGTGCTTATCGGTATGTAAAACTTAGCATATGTCAGTTGATTACACGGTTGCCACTGCTGCTGAGTAACTAACATGGCGGACACTTGCATTTCTTGCTATTAAGCGATGCGGGACACAACATACCTGTCATGTTCCGAATGTAAATACAGTTATCATGTAGGTGCATGTTCAGGAGTCACAGAATCAGCATACAAAAAGAAATATGCAGCAGCGAAGAACACGTGGAACTGTGCATGTAAAACGTCAAAAGATCGAAGCAGCCAGAGCACTGAACTAGAAAGTGTGGAACACGGAATGAACCTTACAAAAGTAATAGGTGAAATTGAGGGAAAATTTTCGTTACCAATTACAATGAAATTACAGGTTGACGTTCTAGAAGGCGTTGCTGCCACTGCGTGTGGAATTGAAAGGTCAGTACAGGAAATGTCAAGCAAGTATGACGAAGTGCTGCCGAAATGAAGCGACAGAGTGCTGATATGAGCAGTTTAAGAAAGCTGGTGGAAAAACTTGCAACGCAGACAAATGAACAGGAAGTAGAAATGCTCGAACAGGAAGTTAATAACCTTGATCAATACAGCAGACGTCTTAATCTGGAAATCCAAGGACTAGCCGAACAAACAAACGAGAAAGTGATAGAAAAACTGAATCTTTTGGCTGACTAACTTGAGCTCCCAAAGCTCTCTGAAAAGGACACCGAAGCCGCCCACCGATTGCGCATCAGAGCAGACACAGACGGGGCCGATAAGGCGTCGCCTATTACAGTGCGCTTTTCGGCCCGGTGTACTCGTGACGCCTGGCTTGCAAAAAGAGGCGAGCTAGAAGAAAGAAATCAAAGGTTTTCATCAACGAAAACTTGACTGCTCAGAACAAACGGCTGTTCAGGCAAATGAAAACAAAAGCAAGAGAATGGAATGTCAATTCGCCTGGGTTAAGGATGGCAAATTCTTTGTTCGGCGCAGTCAACGTGACAGATACTAAGGATTAGGACACCCAGTGATCTTGATCTCATGTCACAAGAATGTCACAATTTTTTTCCTGTGCCATGTAAGCATATGTCTACACACGATAAAACATGCTGTCATGATGCTTATTCATTTAGGCGTCTCAAGGCCTCACGTGGCATTAAACAAGTTTTCTTTGCTTCACCTTGACGCACGACCCTATCGGAAAAACAGCGTTTCCAGAGCCTCCCAGTGCCTTTCAGCGCACTGGGTGGCACTGGAAACGCTGTACAGTGTGTCCCAGTATACTACAATGCGCTGGCAGGCACTGGGACAGACTGTACAGCGTAGCCCCGTGCGCTGAAAGACGCTGGGAATACTGTACCCAGTGGCCCAGTGTCATACAGCGCACTGGGAGGCACTGGCCACACTGTACAGTGCCTGCCCGCGCACTGGGAACACTGGCAGCACATAAAAAAAAACTGGGCGCACTGGGTGGAATTGGTATAAAATTTGGTATTGGGTCGCGAGAAGTCGAAAGAAAAACTTATCGAATATTTTCAAAATGTTATTCTATTCTGTGTGCTACACATATCTAGTTCCATGGCACAACTTCAAAGCGCTAAAAAACAGGGACAGACGAAATTTAAGTTTCAAGTTAGCGCTCGTCGTGTCCACTCTTTTTCGTCTGTCCCTGTTCTTTAGCGCTTTGAAGTTGTGCCATGATGTCTTACAAACTCGCCCAAGCTTCCGTGCTTCTAATATCTAGCTTTAGCTTTAGTTAAGCGACGTACGTACGTATACGCTAAAGCAATCATCTGTCGAGTGAGCGCGCTTTCTCTGAAGTGTATGATCGAGTGTCGTGAATGTAGTTCATACAACTGCCAAGGTCAATCTAAATAGGTCGCGAAAGTCGGAACGAAAAGTGGTCGGAAACCTATTGCGACAAACATCAACACCCGCGTGACGATTAAAGCGCTACTAGGTGAGGGGGGGACAAATAATGAAAACAAAAAATTAATTAAGCGTTTATTTTCATTAGTTTTAAATTTATATGTCACGAATTAAATTAGTAGATTACTTTAAACAAACTTTAGTCTTGGGTATGTGGTTGAGTGGCCAATTTTTTTCGTTTATTTTCAGAAACAGCGGGCACATGCAGGCAGTCTGGTAACATGGGCCAACGGTTTTGCGCAGTTTGAGATGCAAATGGCGTCGCTCGTTTTTGCTCAGTAGGGTTGTGCCTGTCGTCCGTAGATATTTCCTCGCATAACCGTTGTTTTCTAGTCGTGGTAGTTGGCAGAAGGTAATATAGCCCATCGCAGCCATCGGGAACCGTTTCAGTGACTGTGTTTTTCCAGCGCACGGCCGGCGTGCTGTCGCCCTTCGGGACGATGAGTCCGCCACGCTACGCGAAGAAACGCTGCGCTGTCTACGGATGCAAGAGCAACACGTGTGCAAGGTTTGTGTGTGTGATGATGTGGATTGTGTGGCCCGTGACGGGGCGAAGAGGGAACGACAGTTCTGCTCTGCGGTACGCCTTGGAGGGGAAGACGACGAAAAGGACGCGGGAGCGGGGCGTGCGGCTCGAGGAGTTGGAGCGCGACACGGTTGGAACGGCAGCCGCTGGTCGGCGAATCGGGTCGCGACATCGCTTAACCAGGCGTCCGGCAGCCATGTGGACCTGGTGAGCCTGATTCCCGCTCTGTGCCCGGTGCTGACACAGAGACCGGCAGCCTAGTCTGTTCCTGGCCTGAGGTCCTGGGGCCCGAGTGGTGTCACGAGGTGGCCGCGGCTCATGTTGGCGACGGGCAGCTAACCTGCGCTGCAGTGGCCTGGTGATCTACCGGCCTGCAGTGCCATCATCACCACCACTACCACCTCGCCACGGTCAAGGCAGCGTGACTGTTGACTGCCCAAGGAGTACCGGTGACGACCGACCTCGCCGCAGCGGCAACAGTTCATAACGGCGAGTAGGACAGTTTGTGTGCGAGGCGCGTAGGACGTTTAGGATGTAAATAAGGAATGCTGTAGTGTGTTGTGTGTGAATCGTCAGAGTTATCGGTTGTGTTAAAGTCTGTGTTGTGTGTACAGAATCACCTGACTGCCGGTTGAATTATTTCGGATCCTGGGCCCACATTACACCATCACAGTGTGCACGTTGAATTGTTATGCTACTTCTGATTTCTGTGTTATATATTTTAGGGTAATATCCTGTTCAACTGCAATATTTCGCCAATAAAATACACCTTATTTATCAAATCTGTCTTTTTCGTCTTCCCGTTATCTTGCAGGCTTCCATTATGGAGCCGTCATAGTGATAAGAAAAAGAACATGCAGCTATAAAAAAAAGTAAGAAGCCGCGCCCTGTCAAAAAATTTCATAATTTCGCGCCCATCGCGTTAAAACGTGACGTCATTTCCGCTTCCGGTTGTGACGTCATCCTTTTCTTTTTTTTTAATTCTGTTTGTCCCCTCCTCACATAGATGGCGACTGTTGCAACAACTAGCCACCGGCTTGACACGTGGGCTTCTACGGAAGTTACGCTACCAGTTTACATATACCTTGCAACTGCATCGAAAGAACTTATCATTCGCAACACAATATGGCAATAATATTAGTCTGATAGTAACATCAACCTACTCTACCAGTCAGTTCTTTCATATGGGCTCGTACCGCTGAAAGCCGCACCATGACCGCACGTCACCGGCAACAATGAGCCAATGTAACGCTCAATCTCAGCGTTTTTAGCCTCTGGTTCGTGTAATCGAAGGTGCAAATATGGCCTCGCTTGAGTCAGGTATGATCGAAACTACATTTGAACGGTTATTAGATTCTTCGTAATGGAATAGCCACGTTCTTCACAGCGATCGTGGCGCACGGAGTACAGCTCTAAGCCTAACGGTTGGTTCGGCTAGGGTGAACTACTGCGGCTGTATGTTACGCGGAACGTAAACAAAGATAACGGAAAATATGTTAAAACGGGCGACGAAAACAAAAGTGTTCAGTGTGCAGTTAAGATAACCATTGTTTTCTACATAGGTATGACTAACTGCTTAGCGAGTCAGTGCGATCGCCGCAACACATCTGCGGTCACGCTAATATTTTTGCGGCAAAACGTGCCAGATAGACGTTCTGATCCTAGGAAGCACATAACAAATTAACTATCTTGTGTTAGGTTCTCGCGAGCACGAAGAGACTGAAATCTGTATTTATAAACGAGAAAAATGAAAATACTAGCTACCGGTAGTAGTTATAACACGAAGAAAAAAGAGACAGACTCTCGTCTTCCAGGTGTGGCGTAGCGGTAACGTGTCAGACTCAAGATGCACGGTGCGTCGAGGTGGTGGGTCAGACTCCCACTCGTTCGTGTTTTTTCAGGTGTTTTTTTCTGTCGCAGTGCTCGTGTTTCAGCCCTAATTAGGATCTGGGCATGGCCACAGGTTTTAAAAACAATTTAAAAGCCCGATTTTGGCCCGTAACCGGTGTCCAAGTGTGCAGCGCGCCAGCGTCCAGCGTGCCTCGTGCAGTGTGTCGGCGTTCCAGTACCCAGCGCCACAGTGGTCCAATAATCATGTATGACATTGAGACAGTGCGACTGGGTTTTCCAATAGGGGAAGTTTAAGAAACAAGCATGATTCCCGTTAACCTTTTTTAGACACCTTAGATCATCAATTCGACGTGGTAGCATTCACCGAAACTTGGTTCTCCAATGACTGCCCTACTGTAAACTTTTCAGGATACAACTGCATATGAGTGTCGCGATCCTTCAAAAGAGGAGGTGGCGTTTCAATATACCTTAAACGCCGCTTTACTTATGAAGTTATTCCAGAATACTCATTCATAGATGTTCACTACGAATGTGTACTTGTTAAATGCCTCAACACGATGCTGGCAGTTCTTTAGAGGCCTCCAAACCGTGCTGTAACCCCATTTATTTAATTTCTGGAGCGTGGATTAGAGCACTGTTTATACGTTGGTCTACCTGCCATAATTAGTGGAGATTTCAACATTAACTTCCTCTCGATGGAGCCATCTGTACAAAAGCTACTTGATGTTTTTCTTTCTTGTGGTTGTCGCAGTATTATTGGCATACCAACAAGGATAGCAGGCATGTACGAAACTTTAGTAGACGTTTGTTTTACAAACTATCAAATTGATCAATCTGATGCCGGAGTGTTAATATCAGACATAGGTGACCATTTGCCGTTCTTTCTCTTTTTTACGCCCTACATGGTCCAACGCAAGCAACGCAAAGAACACCCACCTATTCTGCTTAGGAAGATATCGGCAGAAAAGATTGATTATTTTAAGCATTTGTTTGAAGGAATTGACTCGGAGTCTGTAATGCGGATAAACGATCCTACCGCCTCCTATGACTTATTTATTAAAACATTAAATTAACTTTATTATGCTGCATTTCCCTTTGAACAACCTAAAAAGCACAAAAAATCCGGAAAACCGTGGATTGATGCCTCTTTACTAAAGAGAATAAGAACACGTGACAAAATATTTGCATCATTTATAGAAACAAAGAACATTGATCAGTTAGCTGAGTACAAAAAAAAAGAGAATTAAATTAACGTCTGATATTAAACACGCACGTAACTTGTATTACGAAACTAGGTTTGCTAGCACTTCTAACGATTTCAGGAAAATGTTGAAATGCGTAAATGAATTACGGAACAAGAACGAGAAAGAAGCAGTATTGGAAATATTAATTGAGGGCGTCCATATTCGGGTAGTTCGCTGGCAAACAAACTTAATAAGCATTTTTAAAGGCAGGTGTTTGCACGTCATCGACGACCAATAGTATTAGCTGTACATCTTACATCAACAGTTCAGACTCAACAATTTTTATGTCGCCTACTACAGCGCAAGAAATATTTGGCTTGTTAAAAAAAAATAAAAAATAGCAGTGCCTGTGGTGTAGACGATATAAAGGCAGTGCTTCTTAAAACAGTCGCTCATGTTATCTCTTTACCTCTATCGCACATATGTAATCTTATTCTAAGCTCTGGAATCTTTCCAACCAACTGAAGATTGCAAGGCTAACAGTTATTTTCAAAGGAGGAGATAAAAACAACATTGGAAACTACAAGCCAATATCTGTTTTACCTATGTTTTTTAAGGTTATAGGAGAAACAATAAACTCCAGACTTACTCATTTCTTTCAGAAAAAGAACATTATCATTTAAGATCAACATGGCTTCCAAAAGAAAAAATCCACGGAAATGGCATTACTCGATATTAAAGATAAAAATAGTTGACAATATAGAAAACAAGTTACTCACAGGAGGGCTGTTTCTTGACTTTAAAAAAGTCTTCGATTCCGTTCAACACGATATTTTACTGCCCAAACTATCTAGATACGGTGTTAGAGGAACAGCTGTAGACATCGTCAAAAGTTTCCTAGAAAACCGTTTGCAATACACACATTGGCAATGCGAAATCGGAATTCGGTCAAATTACATGTGGAGTGCCGCAAGGGTCAATCCTTGGCCCGCTCTTATTTATCGAATGCAATAATGACATGGTAAACATACTCCTCACAGCCGACATTATTTGATACGCCGATGACACCAATGTATTCTTCTCTGGGCCAGACATTGACGACCTTAAGTTAAAAGCCAATCTATGGTTACAAAGCCTATCTACCTGGCTTTAGGCCAGCGGGTTAAATCTGAACGCTAAAAAACAAAGTTTATCGTATTTAGGTCCCGTAACAAGACATACACTAGCAAAAACATTATTAGCTTTCAGGGACAGCCTATTGATCGCGTTACGTCTCACAAATTCCTCGGTATCTTTTTTCACGAATGTTTAGAATGGTCTATTCATGTCCATTATTTACGACAAAACATCTCTCGAGCAGTGGGCACACTCTGCACGTCACGTCATTCATTACCAGTATGGCTGAAAGGACAAATTTACTACACAACAATACATTCGCACCTTCACCATTGCCTTCTTATACGGGGAACAACGACAAAAACGAACCTCAGCTACTTATACCTTTTACGAAAACGAGCTGTGCGATTAATTGAACTTTTGGCCTTCCGTTTACACACACCACCCTTTTTCGAAAAGCATGGACTGCCAGTAGTTAATAATATCCGACATAAAAATTAGCCATGATCATATATCACGATGTTAAATCTAACCTAACTGAATTTTTAAGGAAGTTTCTCGAGCGGGACCACAGCCATAATTTGAACATATAAATAGCGCGAACTTCAGGAACTTCGTCCCTGAAGTTCGCGCTATTTACATGTTCAAATGGAGTACCAACTAGCCCAAACATGCACCTTGCTAAGCCATAATTTACGACACATCAGCTTCAAGAAGGATATACTTCGTACTAACTGCGGTACACAAAGATTAGCTTACCAAATTCCCCACTTCCTTAACGAGCACCTTACCGTAATGACATTGATTGAAGAAAGCTCTTTCATTCAGGTCTTCAAAAAAAAAACAAAAAAAAACCTAGAAAAAACATACACGCCTTTCTTCTAAAAGCCCAAACAGACTTTCACACCACTTTCGATTCCTCTTTCTATGTTATGTAACTTGCATAGGCTGCACGTGCCTTTTTTTTCCTGGTTATTGTTGTGTACAAGTTGCTGTCTTATTTATAATTATTGTGAATTACCTGTGTTACGTGAATTATGAACTACGCGTGTTATTCATATATGTACACATTTTTGCGTCTAACGGCTTGATTTCTGAAAAAAAAAAAACGCGATGTTTGATTGCACCGTATGTTCACATTTGTTATGTCATGTATGACTGGTTTTTCGTGTGTCTACGCTGGTGATCGGCGCTTTTTCAGGCTTTCTTTGCCTTTAGGCCGACCCCCTAGGCAACTATGTATACTGGTTGTCTGAAATAAATATGATATAAGTGCAGTTATTTTGAAACTGCTGTACAGAATGATCTTATATAAGCACTGACCTTTTCGCGAAGAGTGGAGGCGCTGTCATAAGTGAAGAGTCGCTCTTTCGCCTTGTCGTACGTGACGAGAGCTTTGAATTTATTGTCCATGTAGAACGAAGCGTTGTAGATCGGGTCTTTGCACACCTGTTGAAAGAGAAGAAAGATCCCTCACGTTCTGGTGCTTCCTCATAACAGAGCTAAGAGTCAGTAGTTGGAATCGCCCTGCTGGATACATAAACGAAGCTGGAAACCAACGAGTACGGGAGTAACTGCACATGTGCACACGCAGAACACACAAGGGCCAGCCCATCCCGGCCCTTCACGGTTCAGTTGATTACAATACTCTTTGTTTTTCACCCTTTGGGGAGTCTTTTTGCTTCATCAAGCCTTCTTTGTGTTTTCTTTTCTTGAAAACTGA
Source organism: Rhipicephalus sanguineus (assembly GCF_013339695.2). Lineage (NCBI taxonomy): Eukaryota > Metazoa > Arthropoda > Arachnida > Ixodida > Ixodidae > Rhipicephalus > Rhipicephalus sanguineus. Next base: position 210,772,559 of record NC_051177.1, read on the forward strand.
GCGCACGCCAATTTCATGTTAAGGTTGCTACTTCGCACTCACTGCGCGCATGACTTGCAAGTATTGGACGCCCGGCGACAACGAAAGGAGAGGCAGAGGACATGTATGGCGCTTATTGTTGTGTTTCAGAGAGACATACCATGTATGCTCTTTCGTTTTAATGCAGGCAGAAAAAAAAATACATCCTCTAGTCGCCATGTTCATGCGTTAGTGTGGCAACAGCTATATTAAAATATCAGAATTTAGTGACAGAGACTGTGAAGGTGACATTGCCGCACCATTGCCGCCATTTTTTTCCGCCTTTTAAGTACGAGTCATTTCTTGGAAAGCATCTATCTATCTATCTATCTATCTATCTATCTATCTATCTATCTATCTATCTATCTATCTATCTATCTATCTATCTATCTATCTATCTATCTATCTATCTATCTATCTATCTATCTATCTATCTATCTATCTATCTATCTATCTATCTATCTATCTATCTATCTATCTATCTATCTATCTATCTATCTATCGCATAATCATCATAATCATCGTCATCAGCCTGACTACCCCCATTGCAGGGCAAAGCCATCACCCTGTTGCGCCAATCAACCCGGTCCTGTGCTTTTTGGAGCCACATTATACCCGCAAACTTCTTAATCTTATCTGCCCACCTACTTTTCTGTCTCCATCGAGCGTGTGCTTTCTCTTGGAATCCAGTCTTTACACTTAATGACAAGCGGTTATCTTGTATACGCTCTACATGCCCTGCCCATGCCCGTTTATTCTTCTCGATTTCGACTAAGATGTCCTTGTTCTCTGACCCACTCTGCTCTCTTCTTATCCCTTAAGGTTACACCTATCATTTTTATCCATTGCGCTCTGCATCGTCCTCAGTTTAATTTGGAATTCCGGCGTCGGACAATTTCCCATCTGATTAAAAAAACTCCGCGTCATGATGGAATTGCATAGAGTCCTGGGGTGCGGCCTCACCGGTGACCACAGCCGGTAACAAGGTTGCCAGGTCGAAAAGACAAATGTAGCCAAAAAATTGGAAAGACTAGCCAAAAAGTAGCCAACTTATGCCACGGAGAGTAAAAGTAGCCAAATGTAGCCACGCGTGTGTGAAAACAACTGTGAAGTTTTTATTTAGACGACTAAATTCAAAAGCCTTTTAGCGAAAATGCGAACCTGTATGGAGCAAACGTGTCAAAATTGGAACTGATGAGAATAAAGCTATAATTGTTGACATTAACAATCATTTCGTTCAAAGAACGTACAGGTATATACCTGTACGAGCGTGAGCTAACAACTGTCAAAGTTGTTCTTTGTGGTTGAGCAGCGCGCTGCAAGTGTCGATTATGCACAACCCAACGCTCTTACTTTTTTTTTTTGAAAACTGCGGCGCGTGGAGTGACCCCTCTGTGGCGCGGTGGCATTCGACGCATCATTACCCCGACGAGCCAGTTTACCACGACTGTCTTTGTGCTGTCGTAGCCATTTCGTTAACTTAATATATAACAAAATTTGCACAGCGTGACATTAGCGTATGACGAACATACATGACAGGTCACAACATGAAAATCGTGACACGCAGGGCACGTAAATCATGATATTATCGCCGGCGTGTCTGTGCTCTCGTGGCCGTGTGGTTGGCTTTATATATACCACAATTTTCATAGCACGACATCAGTGTATGACGAACATGAATGACATGTAATGACAATAATATTATTACGTGCGTGTCTTGGACGCTGCCTGCTTCGCGTAACATCTATTCCCACAGGACGTCGGAATCAGCAGCTCGGAGGCGTTGTTTTAACGTTAGGCGCGTGGAGCCTCCAGTGTGCGTGTCCTGCCGCGCGGTGGCGTTCGACAAATTTTTCCCGGCGCTCCACATCGCGAGTGGGTACAGAAATGTGCCACTTTTCAGTGCGTGTCACAAGGGCAGTTTTCAAACTGAAAGAAAATCTAGGAGCGTTGGGGGTGACGACCTTTAAAGCGCATCCTTCGCGCCATCTCGCGAGTGAACGTGCTGAAGCACCTGTGGGAAAATACACTTCTGTCGGGTTTATTGACGCAGAGCGCTGAACCGTCCCAACATGGTGATAACAGATCGGTCACAAACCACCGTCAACGTTCTTCCAGTCGCGCGCAACTTCTTTCTCCACTTCCTCTACAGGCGCCGCGTGAGCATGATTTCCAACATCCTCCGCGGCCAACAATGTCGCTTGCACAGTTCCAGCGGGCAAAGAAGTTGAACCGGTCTCGTGCGTTCCGTGCCGTCTGCGAGTCTGACTTTACATGCTCTGACGTGCCCATCGTTCCCCTTCAAGATTTCAACAACTCTAGCTAATTTCCAAAACGTGATAGGCACTTTGTTATCTCTAATAAAGACAACATCACCACACACTAAACTGTTTCCGAGCTTCTGTGACCTGCTGTGCGCTTCTTAGCGTCAGTAGGTATTCCTTGTACCAGCGTTGCCAAAATTTATTTAGGTTTTGTTGCCTACGCCTCCATACGCGCAGCGTCTCTGCGCGGCCTCCCGAGTTCTCGCTAATTTGTGCTTGTGGAAGGGCCGTGAGACGTCTACCTGACAAAAAGTGCGAAGGAGTCAGTACTTCTGCTACGGCAGTATCATCAGAAATATATGTCAGTGGCCTAGAATTTATCACTGCCTCGACTTCCTTTAGTAACGTGTCAAGCTGCTCGAAGCTGAAGCATCCTTTCCTATAGTTTTCCTGAGGCAAGTTTTAACTGTTCGAATCATTCGTTCCCAAAAACCTCCCCAGCATGGAGCGCGCTCAGCAATGAACTTCCACGTAATATTACTAGATGCACAAAAATTCTGTACCTGTATATCACGTAAAAGTCCATATGCCAGCTTCAGTTCACGACTGGCTGCCTTAAACGTTAGAGCATTGTCAGAATAAATTACACTTGGCAAGCCACGACGTGAAATAAAACGACAAAAGGCCAATAAAAAAGAATTCACTGTCATGTCACTCGCAAGTTCTAAGTGAACAGCTCTCACTACAGCACAGGTAAACACCACAATGAATGTTTTCACAGATCTGCTTTCCTTTACAAAAACTGGGCCAGCGAAGTCTACGCCCGTGACTTCAAATGGGTGAGACTTCGAGACTCGGTCGATAGGTAGCGGGGCTGTAGGAGCCGAAGCGGCTTTCAATCGAAACCTCGCACAAACACCGCACTGGCCAATCACCTTTTTAACACATTGACGGCCGCGCACTATCCAAAACTTCTCACGCACCTCGGTGAGTGTGACACCGACTCCACTGTGCAGAAGACGTCGATGTTCGCTGTCTACAATGAGGTGCGTGCAACGATGGTCTGCGGGTAACAGCACGGGGCATTTCACATTTTCCGAAGCCTCTACGTTGTCTAGGCGAGTCTTGATCCTGATGATGCCCTTGTTATCCACGAAAGGGTGAAGGTCTCGTATGGCCGACGATTTGTCGAGAGCTTTGTTAGAGGTTAGGCCACAATCTCCTTTCCAAAGCTTTGTGCTTGCAAAGTCCTGATCCACGTGTCTTCGCTTTCTACGATCTCCCGAGCCGACAGAGGACCTTCTCTTTTCGTAATATTACTTGCTCGGCAGTTGTGAAGGAACCTCCTTAGCCAAGCCGTGATTCGAAGGGCTGTCTTCCATCGACTGTATTAGTGAACTCGAATAGAGGTTCCAGCGTCCTGCTCTGGGCCATTAGAACCACGTTTGCTGTTGGGTTTCTTTCGTCGAGTAACATTTCATGTGAATTCTCGAAGTTCTTGTCTCGGCCAAGTTTCTTGAGGCGTAATGAGCCATTCGGGGCCAAGCCACCATAGCGAATTCGTGCAAAGGTTCTTGGCTGAGACACCTCTTGTTAGGAAATCGGCTGGGTTGACTTTCCCGGCGCAGTGACCCCAGCGACTAGGATCGGTGCGCTCTTGAATTTCCATCACTCGGTTGTACACAAAGGGTTTCCACTTAGTGGGTGACGACCGAATCCAGCATAGGCAGATGTTAGAGTCGGTCCAACAGAAGTATTCGTCGCATTTTGGTAGCGTCTCGCGTAGAAACGTTGCTATTCGCGCACCCAGGCAAGCTCCGACGAGTTCAAGGCGCGGTAATGTCAGACTTTTGATATGAGCGACCCGAGCTTTCGCGAGCAGCTGTTGGACATAGACGCTTCCCGAACTGTCTTCGACCCTTAAGTAGGCAACGACACCGTATGCCTGCGGGCTTGCGTCAGAGAAGACATGAAGCTGGAAGTGAGCTTCGTCCGTGCTGATTTTGATCAGTGAGCTCCTCTTCAAAGTTAAATCTTTTATGTCTTCAACCTCTGCCGCGAACTTCTTCCACTCATCTTCGAGAGCCTTCGGAAGTGACCCATCCCAACCTATTCCTTGCTTCCAAATATCTTGAAATAGGATCTTGGCTCTGATGGTGAATGGAGACAAAAATCCCAATGGGTCGAAAATTCTCGACGTCGCTTGGAGCACCGTTCGCTTCGTGGGTTTTCCGTTCTTGACAATATCCAGGAGTGGTTCAAGGCTTACACGAAGTGTGTCTTCCTCCGTGTTCCAGTACAGGCCGAGTACCTTGGTTGGTGTATTCTGTATCGCTGACCCTCCGTTTTCCTGTAGTGTCCGTCGCAGCTTGTCCTCGTTGGTCGACCATTTCTGCATGTTCATTCCTGCTGATTTCATGATCTCGGTTGTTTGGTCGTACAAGTGGCAGATCTCCTCAGGCGTTGAAGCGCCGAGTACCAAATCATCCACATAGAAGCTTTCCTTGAGCTGAACAGCTGTTTGTTGGTATTTCGAATCTATGTGGTTGAAGTGATACCGAAGCGTAGCCGATAGGAGAAACGGACTCGACGTTGTTCCGAAGGGCACCCGAGTCATCCCGATCTCCTCGAGTCGTGGGAGCGGTTGGTCCTTGGTCGGTACTTTCTCAAACCACAAGAAGCGGAGCGCATCCCTGTCTTGTTCTTTGATAGATATCTGAAGAAAGGCCTTCTGTACATCCGCTGTAAGTCCGAATGCATACAAACGAAACCTTATTAGCATCTTTAGAAGGTCGGAGTTCAGGTTTGGTCCCTTTTCAAGTTTTTCATTCAGACTGCATGACGCTGTTCCGTGCGACGATGCGTCGAAAACAACGCGCAGTCTTGTAGTAGTGGACGTCTCGCGAATGACTTCATGATGCGGCATGTGATAAACGTTTCCTCGCGAGTGGGCGTGGAGGCAGTACAACTGTGGCAATGGCTTACGAGCTTCGCTTTCACGTTATACAGGTCTTCTTGGTATGGCTGCCCCTCACGGTTCATTCCGAAAGGCCGGCTGACACCCTTGCCAAGCAGCTACAGTTTCCCGAAGACTGCGGCTTTTCTACGGATCCAAGTGCCTGCGTCGACACATCTGTGCCTCCCGAGCCTTTCCAAGCATCGTCACCGTCAGGGACATCAATCTTATCAAGCAATATAAGCGGCAACAGCGGACGTCACTGGTTCAGTGGGCGTGGAGGCAGTACAACTGTGGCAATGGCTTACGAGCTTCGCTTTCACGTTATACAGGTTGGTGAAACCTTTACTTTATATGCTAAGAAGACGAGTAACCGTTGCTTACTGCTGCTTCCACGCCCACAAGTGTTGTACGTCTTGTCTCGCGAGTGTACGGATGCCCTTTGTTCACTACTCTTGTGTTGCGGCGACGTTGAAGCGAACCCAGGGCCCCCTAAAAAGGCTGCTGGGCCAGTAGATGATTTTGAACACAGTACCGGTTTTGATGATGCGCGCCATAAGGAAGTCATGGCAATGCTTTCCAAGATTAGTACACGCTGTGATTCGTCTGCCGCAGTGCAGTCCAACTTGGCAAAGGCGATCGACGAGGTGAAAGCGAACCAGCAACTTGTGGCTAACAAATTATCCGAAATTGAAAAGCGGCTTGCAACAGTTGAAACGAGGGCTAATTCGGTTGCCGACATCGAGAGGGAATTGCAAGTCACGAACGAAGCGGTCGGCAGCATCGCTCAAACAAACGACGTCTTGGTGTCCCGTTTGAACGACCTCGAGGACAGAGCCCGAAAGTGCAACTTAGTGTTTTTTGGTATGCCCGATAAAAATGAGACCTGGCAAGCTACCGAAGAGGCAGTCACTAACTTACTCTCTAGTAACCTAGGCGCGGAGTTTGACCCGAATACAGTAGAAAAGGCCCATCGCTTAGGTGGTCCATACATACGCGAGAAATGTCGCCCTGTGATAGTAAAATTTGCAAGCCTTAAAGCAAAAGAACTGGTGCTAGCACGTCGATCTACGTTGAGAAGCCATAACGTCTCAGTATCGGAGGATTACTGTCAGGCCACACGAACAGCACGCAAGATGCTGCACAACTTTGCTAAATCGTTGCCTGGCAAACCCGCTTTTCAGCTTCGTTACGACAAGCTCTTTGTTAACCACAAAAACTATTCTTACGATGCTTGCGCGGGCGTTGTTCGCGAAACCACTGCTCATTCTCGCACTAATGGTAGCGAATTCCGCATCGAAAATAGGACGCACTCCACTTCCGATCACAATCGTGACTTTCACGCCCACTCATCGTCTGATACCGCACGTTTGTCACGCGCGCAGACTTTTAATGCCACGTCCTAACAATCGGCAAGGGGAAGTGGTAGTGGGAAAATGTCGCGTCCTATATCGGTGCTCTACACGAACATTCGTAGCATAATAGGAAAGCGGGATGCTTTTGACGCTATTATCGACTCCTGTGAAGCTGACGTGATTGCTGTAACCGAGACGTGGTTGAATGCTCATGTTTGCGATAACGAAATTTTTACTATTTCGAAGTCGTTGAACATTTATCGCCGCGATAGGGACGGAAGGCAAGGTGGCGGCACTTTGCTTGCCATTTCAAAGCATTTCAAGTCTTTTCTTATAAACGTGACGTCTACATTGGAAGCAATATGGTGCGGGGTGGTGGTAGATAACAAGACGCTTGTCTTTGGTGTTTGTTACCGCCCCCCAGATACGGACATTAGCTTTGTCGAGGAGTTTCACGACAGCATCAATACAATTATAATGCGGTACCCATCAGCCTCAATAACTATTCTAGGCGACTTCAACTACCCTACCATAATGTGGACGTCATCGTTACCACAAGTCGTACCATTTTCTTCCAACGGCCAATGCTTTCTTGATGCCTGCAACCTCTTTAACTTTACGCAGATGGTCAACAGCCCAACTCGCGTTACCAGTTCTTCATCGCACATTCTTGACTTGATCCTTACCACAATGCCCGAGAGTATTCATTCATTAAATACACTTCCTGGTCTCAGCGATCACTGTTTACTTCATTTTTACATAGATAACAGCATGCCAAATGCTACTAAGAAACGCAAGGAAATCTACAACTACAATGCAGCAAATTTTGAGGCAATCAACCGCGAGCTCTTCCTCTTTTATGACGCTTACCTGCATGACTTTGACAACAGATCTGTGCAAGAAAACTGGGATCTGTTTGTTAATAAAATCTACGAACTTACTCGAACCTTTGTTCCTAAAAAGTTCATACCTGTAAGCTCTCGCTCACCCTGGTATAATACATATTTAAATCGACTTTCTAACAAAAAGAAACGGTTGTTTCGTGCAGCGAAACTCCAAGGTACGGTTGAACGCTGGCGTTCCTACGAAAGTGCCGCGCAAGCTTATTCATCAGCAGTTTCAGATGCTAAAACTAACTTTCTATCTTATACTTTGCCATCAATGCTTGTAAACAACCCGAGAAAGTTTTGGAAAACTGTAACAGATACTAACGACAGTGAAATCGTGCTTGTTGACTCAGACGGCCTTCCCGTGTCTTCCGGGAAGTGTGCAACACATTTGAATGAAAATTTTGTCTGCAACTTTTCTGCATCGTCTACTTCTGTCACTGTCTCTTTGTCAATGCGCAGTTATCCATCAATGTCTGCTATTGTCACTGAACCTCATGGCATTGTAAAGTTAATTGAATCACTCCGATTGTCCTCTGCTTCTGGTGTTGACAATATAAACGCAAGATTTCTTAAAGAAACTAAACATACCTCATCTCTTTTTTTGTGCAAAATATTTCAACAGTCTTTGGATGAAGGTGTGGTGCCACGCGCTTGGAAAGAGGCGAAGGTGGTTCCACTACATAAGTCAGGAAACAAGCATTCTGTCACGAATTACCGACCTATTTCACTCACTTGTATACCATGTAAACTTTTGGAGCATATCATCTTCTCTAACTTGGTCACCTTTCTCGAATCAAACTCGTTCTTTAACATGTCGCAGCATGGATTTCGAAAATCATTCTCATGCGAAACTCAGTTGCTCTGTTTTACCCATTCCTTACATGCCATTCTAGATCGGGGTTCACGGGTTGATTGCATTTTTTTAGATTTTTCGAAGGCATTTGACAAGATTAATCATCACCTACTACTCTACAAGCTTAGGACCCTTAATATTGACGACGGCATTCTTACTTGGATCGAGTTTTTTCTAACTAATCGCTCACAGTACGTTATTGCCAATAATTACTGTTCACCCTCTTCTCCGGTTACTTCTGGTGTGCCCCAGGGCTCTGTGTTGGGCCCTTTACTTTTCCTTATTTATATTAATGACTTACCCGATGTTGTAACCTCTTCGATTCACCTTTTTGCAGACGACTGCGTTGTATACCGTGAAATTTCAAGCAACTTCGACACTAGTTCCTTGCAAACTGACATTACTAATATTGCTAGCTGGTGCACAACTTGGCGCATGGACCTCAACACTAACAAATGTAAAGTTTTGCGCATTTCACGTACTACCCAACCTCCTGCTAACTGCACCTTAAATAACGTTACTCTAGATACTGTTACTTCGTACAAATACTTGGGGATTCACATATCATCTGACTTGAGCTGGAATCATCACATAAACTACGTTATTAACAATAGTAACCGTACGTTAGGATACCTGCGACGCAACTTTAGTCGCGCCCCTCAAGCCGTGAAACTAACAATGTATAAAACATTAGTCCGTCCAAAACTTGAATATGCATGCTCCATCTGGGACCCTTTTCAACTGAACTTAACTCATTCGCTTGAGATGGTACAGAATAACGCAGCACGCTTCATATTATCTAATTACCATCGCACTAGCAGTGTCACGTCAATGAAACGCACCCTTTCCTTGCAGTCACTTGAATCACGCCGCAAAGCATCTCGTCTCATACTTTTTCATAAGATTTTCAATCATCCATTTTTGAAACCTCAGTTCGTTACGACCCCATCTTATCGCTCAGCTCGTTTAGATCATCAACATAAGGTACACGTCATTAGCTGCCGTACTATCACTTTTTATCATTCCTTTGTCCCACGCACGTCCTCGGACTGGAACCACCTTCCCTTCGACATCGTTTCCATTTCAAATCATGCTTTGTTTTCTTCCACCGTACAGAATTACTTACTTGATGACGCGTGAAGTTCGTATTATATATATATATATTTTTATTTCAAATTTTTGTTCTATATTTCTTATTGTACCTGCATTTGTATTAAGTTGTATTAGCCCTACATTGTATCTTCATATGTATTGTAATTGTTATTATTTTGATGTTATTTTGTTTGATTTGTTCATAATCTGTTATTTCATGTACCCCACTCCCCTCTGTAAAGCTTTTGCGATTGAGGGTAAAATAAATGAAATGAAATGAAATGAAATGATGCTTGTACGTCCGTGACCTTCTCCGCATGGCCATCCTTCTCATATTGCCTAATAGCTTTGTCATAGGCCTTCAAGTCTTCATCGTTTGTGGAAAGCCGTCGCACCAAATACAGCCGTGAAAGCGCAACTTTGCGATTGTCTTTCATTTCTGGTCCCTCCGATTTCCATGGTAGTGACACCTCATAGCGACCGTCTTGAAACTTGATGGTTTCATTAAACTTCGTCAAAACCTCTTCTTGTTTGTCTGATGGTGTCTCCACAATACCGATTGCTTCCATTTCCCAGAATCTTTGTAATGGGAAGGACAGTGCTTCCTTGTCGTATGCGTCTACTCGTAAAACACATATGTGAGTGCTAGTCTTCCGACTAACTTCTTCTGAGAACGCCAGGGGTCCTTGAAGAGTGCATCCGAAGTTCGTGTTGATCGCTACCAGAGATCGGTTTGCGGTGTCCCATTTCACCTCACTTGAATTCGGCATGAGCTTCCACATCTGGTCGGAACCGATCAAGAGACTCACTCCGGGTTCACCTGTGACTCCAGGGAAAACCACTGCGTCTGCTAGTGGTTTGCCTTCTGCAACAATGGCGCGGAACAAGTTGTGATCTTGTGGCATTTCGATCATATCTTCGCAGATGAACGGCACGACGATCGCTTCTATCTCTACTGAGATATTCTCGTGCTGGCTGCGAAGTGTAATGCTCACTACCTTAGCCCGCTGAGCATGCTGTGATCGAGCCCGTCCAAACGTGCTAACCACTAAATCCATATCGCGGATTGGAGATAAATTAAGTTTCTTGTATACATCTTCCCTCAAAAATGTTCGTTGGCTGCCATTGTCCAAAACACCGCGGACGTAACAGCAATGAGTAGGAGTCGTCAGCCAGGCACGGAACGTCTGGAGGAGAACCTCTGTGGCAAGTCGATGCTGGGTACTGTTCGTTGCAACGTGCACGGCGACGTTCGGCGCCTTCCTCGATCCTGCATAAGCTGAGCTCTTGGGGTTGCACATAGTGGAAGCATGACGACGCTTGCATGTTGTACACTGGATCCTGCGACGACAGTCCCGCACAAGATGTCCCTTCATGGTGCAATTAAAGCATCTACCTTCCTTCCTGAGCATACTGCGCTTGTCTTCGAGGCTGACATCACTGGTACATCGCTTAGTCTTATGGTCCTTAGTAGAACAAAAGAAGCACGGTTCTGTTAAGACTTCTGCCTTATTGTGAAGAACCCTTGCCGCAGGAATCGATGCCATATTTAAGCTTGAGATTTGTTTAGGGCGTGGTTCGTTTAGCCTTGGTGTCGTAGTCTGAGCACACTTCTCTCTACATTCGATTTCTACCTGAAGAAATTTCAGCAGGCGTTCTAACCCCTGTTCAGCTGAGTCCGCACCGCTTCGTGTGGCTACCGAGGAGGAACTGGACTCGATGCTTTCGCTCTTGTAATAGTCTACTACCATATCTTGGGGTATAGCTTTCTGGAGTATTTCGCATAGCATTGAAGCGTAAGATGAAGTGCTCACCCCAAGGTTGGCGAGTCCTCTTCGGTTGAGCTGAATGTCATCGAATAATTTCCGTAAAGCTGTAACGTTGTTCGATGATGTAACCGACCCAAGCATGCGTAGGTTTTCCAAGAGTTTCTGCTCGATCAACTTGGGGTTGCCGTAGCGCTGCTTCAATATTCCAAGGGCGTCGTTGTAACTTGATTCCGTCACTTGGATTCCGGCGATAGCTTTAGCAGCAGCTCCGTCAAGTAGAGAAACCAGGTAATGGAAGCGATCCGTGTCAGACAGCCTCGGGTTCTCGTGGACAGAATGCAGAAACATGTCCCAAAACGGCTGCCATTGGGTGATCGTTCCGTCGAAACGCAGAAGTTCTAACTTCGGCAACCTGGCTCCAAATTCACGTTGTGAGTGTGTCGTGATCGTTGAGGGTTCAGTCGATCGGTTCCCGTCAGCTGCGGTCGGTGGCTCCGTTGCTGGAAGCGAAGAGGAAGTCTTGAGCATGTCAATATTGTGCTCGAGCAATGCCAACGCGCAGACAGCAGCTTCGTCGTATTCCACGACGGAATCATAATCTTCTATTCCTTGCTCGTCGGTCATGACTGCTTCCAATTCGGCGTTGAGCACGTTTAACTCCGACCTCATCGCCTTCAACCGGCTTTGCAGGACACGAAGCGCAGAAAGTTCAAACTGTCCGGATTGAAGGATCTCTTTCACCTCGTTCACGATCTTCGTGCTTTGCGCTCGGCGAGCGGCCCGCTTGTTCTTGATCCGCTCCATGACGGCTCGATGCAGAGGTCTCTCCCAAAGGAAGTCGCACGTTGCAAAGGCACTGGCTGGCCTGGCTTCCCGGGTTTCGGCACCAAAAGATACGATGTGGGAAGAGACACTTCTGTCGGGTTTATTGACGCAGAGCGCTGAACCGTCCCAACATGGTGATAACAGATCGGTCACAAGCCACCGTCAACGTTCTTCCAGTCGCGCGCAACTTCTTTCTCCTCTTCCTCTACAGGCGCCGCGTGAGCATGATTTCCAACAGCACCCCCGAACTCTTCGTACGGCCTGCGGTGAATGGTATATATAAAGAGCTCGCCGTTAGCATGCCAGAGGACGCATTGCGCGTGGTAGAGTTGTCTAACGCTGCGAAACCAGGGATCACAGGTTCGAATCCCGCTCACACGTTTCGGAATTTTTTCTTCTGATTTAATTTTCTTGCTTGCTTCATATATATATATATATATATATATGTATATATATTGTGATGACGAAGAAAGACAGCGGGCTTCGGGCGCGCGGGGAGTTGATCGAAGTAGACAAAGAAGAGGCAGATTAGAACAGCTTGCCCGAGAAACGGGTGTTGTTTCTGTCTGAGTTCATCACAATGGCGCAGCCACAAATCGTTGGGGAACCCTAACTTCGAGGTTGGAGCTGCAGGACGTCGTTGGTCTCGGCTACTCGGGTCTCTCCGGCTAAGGAACGCCGTCCGGGCTTCCTTGCGATGGAGTCATCAACCCGACCGCCACTTCAGCTGCCCAATCCACCACCAGTGGACGGCGTCCATGCCTCCTCTGTGGTTCAAGGGCACGACCTAATCGACACCATGCTACCTCCTCACGGCAAGAACGCGCACGGGCTCCTGTTCATTGGGAATGCCGTTCACGCTTCCCATGGCCTACATCCCGCTCCCAGTACTCTGTCAACATCCGAGCTGTCAAGAAACGCCGTCCAGGCTTCCTTGCGCGTGGATCTCGCCGCCATGCGTGCGGCGACCCCTACATACTCCTCGGACGTGAACCCTGACTCTTCGGGCTTCTCACCCGACAGCGTCGAGGAGCTTACGCGAGCAATCTCGCAACTATCGCACCAGCTCGACTGCTTGGCATCGTTGAGCTCCCGGTTGCGTCTTGCCACCTTGCCATCGCCGGCTGTTTTGGAACTGCCGGAGTTCAGCGGATTCCAAGACGATGCCGACACCTGGATAGACACCGTCAATGCCCTCGGCTCTCGTCATGCCTGGCCTGACGATCATAAAAGGCTCGTTGCCATATACCATCTCCGAGGTGCAGCCAAGGCATGGCACAACTACGACGGCATCAAGCGACAATCATGGCCGGATTGGTGTGCAGCTCTGATTGCTGCTTTCGGCCGGATTCGTTATGCCGCCACCAGCAAATCTGACACGTCTTTTATCGAGGACGAAGCTCCAGAAGGCCATCTTCTGGAAGCTGAAACTGCGCACTGCCACTCACCAGCAGACAGCTTCGCAGCTTACCCCAGTATAGGCACCGGACTGAGGTTGTGCTCACCACTTCGAGTTTCGTCCTCTGCATACGCGTCGGACACGACATCGTTGCTACCAGAGGCCGAGACCTCCTTGCATCTACAGGAGTCGGAATCTGTGACGCTGCCCTCGAGGACATATTCACTTGGAGACATGAACCAACCTGTCCCTCTCCCACCGTCGTTCCAGGTAACAGATCAGACAACGAATTCCGATGACCGGATGAGCGCTACACCACTGTCAGCAGCTGACAAAACTTTTTATTCGTCGAGCTCGCCAATCCCAAGTTCAGCATTATTTCAGCACGCAGAGGGCACGGCTTTGATCGCACTTGATGCGCCATACCGGGACGCTGGCTTACCTGCGGATATCCGGAAAGAGACGCTTTGTGAGCCATTGGGGCAACATCGTAGGTTTTCAGCGCAAGCATGGACGACACAAGACGGTGGCCATTCCCTGCTGAGCGAAGTCTCGGTCAACAAAACCCAGATAGAAGAAAGCGTTAGTCACACAAACGACCTTCCCATACCACCTGCGCCTCCTCCCGACGACATCGCTTCAGACTTCATAAGGGTGCTGAGGGAAGTCAACGAAGCCACGGCGACGAGAAAGGCTGAAGTCACTGATAGCCGACAACTGCCCATGCAGCCCGAGTATCCGTCCAATGACACGGGTTCTGACCCCTGTTCGCAAGACCTCCCCGGCCCGGATTCACGCGGCAGTTACTCAAGACCTGCTGCCTTCCAAAACTCGCGGTACACTGGCCCGATGGAAGCAAATCGGCCAAAGCACAAGTCATGTGACGCGCCGGCACGGAGTATCGCTCTGGCTTCGCCGATACGTGGCATACCACCACACCAGCACGCTGTGACCAGTCGTGATCCGGTCGACCAACTCCTTTTGGTACGTCGTCCACGGTCTCCTCAGCATTGCTCCTACGTGCAGCAAGATAGTCGTCAGCGAGACGAACGACACCGACGGCACAGCCAGTGGCGCCCGCCAGAGTTGCCATCGGCAGCTTTCCATGCCAAAGGCCAGCGTGGCCGAGTACTTCGACCACCGCGATGCACCCAGTGTCGCCCACCAGAGACATTTGTTGCAGACCACCAAACCATGTTGCAGCGTCGTCGAGGCCGACCGCCACGATGCCGCCAGCACCGTCCACCTGAAACAGTATCGGCAGCTCCGCGCGCTCGCAGTCATGGCCGAGTGTGATGACGAAGAAAGACAGCGGGCTTCGGGCGCGCGGGGAGTTGATCGAAGTAGACAAAGGAGAGGCAGATTAGAACAGCTTGCCCGAGAAACGGGTGTTGTTTCTGTCTGAGTTCATCACAATATATATATATATATATATATATATATATATATATATATATATATATATATATATATATATATATATATATATATATATATATATATGTGAAGCAAGCAAGAAAATTAAATCAGAAGAAAAAATTCCGAAACGTGTGAGCGGGATTCGAACCTGTGATCCCTCGTTTCGCAGCGTTAGACAACTCAATACATATATATATATATATATATATATATATATATATATATATATATATATATATATATATATATATATATATATATATATATATTGTAATGGCGCAGTCTACGTCAACTGAACCTCAAGGCTGAAGTCACCTGTAAGTGCTCGTAGGCCGTCGGCGTTGCGGGTGTCTCCATCGAAGGAACGCCGTCCACACTTCCTCGATCATGGACACCAACTCTGCTACTGACGGAAGCACCTATGCCACCATTCGAGGACGGCGTCCAGGCCTCCCCGGTGGCCCAAAGGCAGCCATATCCCGGCGTCGCCACGACGGCGCACGACGTGCTGTTACCCCGGAACGCCGTTAACGTTTCCCGTTGCGACATCCTCTCGGCCAGGACTCGCGCAACATCTGAGCCTCCAAGGGAAGCCATCCAGGCTTCCTTAGCCATGGATCTCGCCGCCGTGAGTGGTGCTATCACCGCATGCTCCACGGACGTGAATCCTGACTATGTAGGCGCCTCACCCGACATTGCCACGGAGCTCATGCGTACCATCACGCAAATGACGCAACAACTCGACCGCTTGGCGTCGTTGAGCTCCTGCTTCCGGCCTGCCACCTCACCACATCCGGTTCTTTCGGAACTTCCGGAATTCACCGGTTTGCAGGACGATGCCGATGCTTGGGTAGATATGGTCAATGCGCTCTGCTCTCAGCACGCCTGGTCTGACGATCATAAACGGCTCGTTGCCATAGACCGTCTCCGAGGCGCAGCCAAGGCATTGCACAAATACGACGGCATCAAGCGACAGTCGTGGTCGGAATGGTGCGCAGCTCTGATTGCTGCTTTCGGCCCGATTCCCTATGACGCCACCAACGAATCTAACACGTCTGTTACCAGGACGGCCGTTTCCTCGAGGCTGAAACTGCGCACTGCTGCTCACCGGCAGACAGCTTCGCAGCTTTCCCCAGTGTAAGCAGCGGACCGAGGTCGTGCTCACCATTTCGCGTCTCGTACTCTGCACACGTGTCGGACACGACACCGTTGCTACCAGAGGCCGAGACCTCCTTGCATCTGCAGAAGTCTGTGACGCTGCCCTCGAGGACGTCTTCACTTGAAGACATGAAGCGGCCTGTTCTTCTCCCACCGTCGTTCCAGGTAACAGACCAGCCAACGGATTTCGATAACCGGATGAACGCTACACCACTGTCAGCGGCCGACAACACTTTTCATCCGTTGAAATCGCAAATGCCACCACCAAGCTCAGCATTGTTACACCACACAGAGGCGATGGCTCCGCTCGCCTCTGATGCACCATACCGGGACGCTGACTTACCTACGGATGTCAGGAACGAGAGGCTTCATGAGCCGTTCATGCAACATCCTCGGTTGTCAGTGCAGGCATGGGAGGCACAAGGAGGCGGCCATTTCATGCTGATCGAACTCTCGGTCAATGAACCCCAGATAAAAGAAAGCACTATTCTCACAAACTACCTTCTCATACCGTCTGTGCCTCCTCCCTACGACATCGCTTCCGACTCCAGAAGGGTGCTTAGTGAGGTCAACGAAGCCGTAACGACGAGCATGGCTGAAGTCATTGTTAGCCGAGAACTGGCCACTCAGCCCAAGTATCTTTTATCTGACACGGCTTCTGACCCCTGTTGGCATGAAGTCATTGGCTTGAATTCACGCGGAATTTACTCAACTACTGCTTGCCCAAATCCGTGGTGCACTGGCTCGATGGCAGCCGAGCTGCCAGAGCATAAGTCGCGTGGCACACCGGCACTGTGTGTGGCTCACGTTTCGCCGATACGCAGCATACTACCACACCATCACACCGTGAACAGTTTAAGAGTATACGTTGTTGGGCTAGTTGGTTCATAATCTTCAAAATTGGCTAGCGCGAAAATCGACAGGGACTAAGAAGGAACACTGAAGAACAGGACAGGCGCTACTCGCAACTAAGCTTTATTCAGAAACGTCTTCCTACATATATACACAGCCGAGTGGCGTGCGCAGGCGCAATGCACATGACAGTCGACAATGCTAATCAGGATCGGGATAACTATTATATATATATATTGTGAGCACAATATTCACAGCATTCGTCCTTCATCTTCTTCACCTGTATGTAATCATCATCACTGGGAGCGTCTTCCTCGTTCGTAGAATTGGTCGGGCGGCCCTGCTGAATAAAAGGCGTCGAGTCCCCGACATTGCTGCCGTCTTTCAGAGTGGTGGAGGCTGCTTTCGATCCTCAAGTCCTCTACAACGTCGAGTTCCCTGGAGCTTCGTTCCGGTCGTCGTTTGCTCAGCGTACCCGCTGTCATGGCCCAAGACACTTTGCCTGGACCATCCGCGAACCCCGTCCAACCACCCGCCCCCGCATGGACCGTCACCGCTCGGCAGCGGGACCCACCCATCTTCTCCGGTCTCCCACGCGACGATGTCGAAGTATGGCTCAAAGAATATGACATGACCAGTGTGTACAACCAATGGGACGCACCTCAAAAACTTCGTCACGTCGCCTTCTATCTGTCCGACGTAGCAAAAACGTGGTTTTTTAACCACGAGGGCAGCTTCCCTGACTGGCCTACCTTCGCTCAACAAATTCGGAGGATTTTCGGGACCCCAAACATCCATTCTGAAGTCTCGAAGAGGAAGCTCGACGGCCGCGTACAACATCCAGGAGAGACGTACACCTCGTACATCGAGGACGTCCTTGCCCTTTGCCGTCGCGTGGACTCGGCTATGACAGAGGCTGATCGGGTTCGACATGTCCTCAAAGGGATAGGCCACGTCGCGTTCAACGCTCTGGCCGTCAAAAACCCCAGCACCGTCGAGGATGTCATCACGACTTGCCAACATCTCGATGAACTACAAGCTATCCGATTGCAACCCGACGCCTGTGACATTCGTCCTTCCTCGGATGCGGATTTGCGTGCGTTGATTCGCACTCTGATTCGCGAGGAGCTTCAAGCGCAAGGACTGTCATGTCCGCCAGCCCCACAGCCTCGCTCTTTGTCTACTGGTCTGCGCGACATCATCAAAGAGGAGCTGTCCTCCATGGCTTGCGCTCTCACGTCTGACATTCAGACGCCACCACCTCCGCCCCCGACATATGCGCAAATCGCTGCCATGCAACCTTCCTTGGCTCAAAGCGTGCATCCTGTTCCTGCTCAGACCAACTTAGCAGCATTTGCGCCACGTCCACCTGTCCCACCTACTCCTGCCTTCTACGCCCCCTGGCGCTCGTCTCGCCCGGTATGTTATTATTGTGGCATTCGAGGCCATATTTCCCGATATTGTCGCAAACGCCAGCAGGACGAACGCCGCGGCTACGACGTATACGAAAGAGATTCGACGTCCCCTCCTAACCAGTACCAGCGCCGTCCTTCAACACGTTCCCTCTCCCCGTCTTCTTCAGCCGACGCACCTCGAAACTACCGCTCAGGACGTCACCGGTCCCCGTCCCCTCTGCGACGCTCAACATCACCTCTACGACCGGTCGTCCCTATCTCTGAATACCGCTCGGAAAACTAGCTGGTGCAGTTTTTGGAGGGAAAGCTGCATCGCTCGGACAAACACCAACACCTCCAGAGGGCCCGGCCAATTTGTTATTAGTGTATGCTGAAGGGGTGCCTATTCACGCATTGGTGGACACGGGGGCCGCTATTTCTGTAATTCATGCTGATTTGTGTCGTCGTCTCCGTAAGGTTACTACACCTTATAATGGCACTCCCTTACGTAGCGCAAATGACTTTACGATACGGCCATCAGCACAGTGCACCGTTCGAGTTTTCATTGAAGGGATCAAGCACCATATTCAGTTCGCCGTGTTGACCTCCTGCGCTTATATGCTTATTTTGGGATGGGACTTTCTTTCTGATGCTGCCGCTTCCATCTCTTGTCGACAACGCCTCGTACATATGCAAGAGACTGATGCTACCGACGCGGAAGATTGGTCACGCCATCGCCTACGAACCGTCAAAGATTCCGTGGTGCCACCTGGCCACGAACACGTTCTTACGGTTGCTTCAGACTTCATTGACCACGGTGACGTTCTAGTCGCTCCATCAGCCCGTTATATATCCAAAGGAATTGCACTAGCATCGAGTCTTGTTCGCTTCACCAATGGCACCGCCTTCCTCGCTGTACTCAATGTCACAAATGAGCCGATTCTGCTTCCTGAAGGCGCTGTTGTAGTTTGCGGCGTGGACACACAACCTGTCTCTGTAGTGGCTGCGAATACTAGTCGGGCGGAACCACGCTCACCAACGGATGCTACTCTTGCTACGACTCTCGCCAATTCAATAAGCACGGATTTGACTCCGCCGCAAGCAGCCGAACTACTGGCGTTGTTGTCGAAGCATATCACTTCCTTCGACGTACACTCCCCTATTCTAGGGCAGACATCGGCGGCAGCCCATCGTATACACACCGATGGAACTTCTATTGTCCGCCGCCGACCCTACCGTGTCTCTTCTAGCGAACGCGAGATCATCTACAAGCACGTTGCCGATATGCTCAAGCAAAATATCATCCGCCCCTCCGCAAGCCCTTGGTCGTCTCCTGTCGTTCTTGTGCGCAAGAAAGACGGCTCGGTGCGATTCTGCGTTGACTACCGTGCCTTGAACAAGATAACCAGAAAAGATGTGTATCCCCTGCCTCGCATTGATGATGCTTTAGATTCCTTGCAAGAGCGGAATATTTTTCCAGCCTTGACCTACGCTCGGGTTACTGGCAAATTCCCATGCACGAGGACGACAAGGAAAAAACTGCCTTTGCCACACCCGACGGACTTTACGAATTCAACGTCATGCCTTTCGGCCTCTGCAATGCGCCAGCAACTTTTGAACGAATGATGGACACTGTACTGCGGGGCCTTAAGTGGAAGACGTGCTTATGTTACCTCGACGACATAGTGATATTTTCTTCCACATTCGAACAACACCTGCAGCGCCTAGACGAAGTTCTGGCATGCCTCGCAGCTGCTGGTCTCCAGCTGAATACCAAAAAGTGCCGCTTTGCAAGCAAAAGTATTAAGGTATTGGGACACATCGTCAGCAAAGACGGCATTCGGCCTGATCCCGACAAGATTGCCGCTGTTCTTCGCTTCCCGACGCCTCATCGCTCCAAGAGCTCCGCAGCTTTCTTGGCCTCGCCTCTTACTTCCGGCGCTTTATACGCGACTTCGCCACCATTGCCGCACCGCTTCACCAACTCCTTTCTTCGGGAACGTCATACGTATGGTCGGACGAGTGCCAAATGGCTTTTGACACCTTGAAAGGTGCCCTCACGTCAGAGCCAGTGCTTTGTCACTTCGATGACACCGCACCCACTCTCCTCCATACTGACGCCAGCGGTCATGGACTCGGCGCTGTTCTATTGCAACGACATGAGCGTTCTGGCGAACGCGTGATCGCATACGCAAGTCGTACCCTCACATCAGCCGAGAAAAACTACACCATCACTGAGCAGGAGTGTCTCGCCGTTGTCTGGGCCATTCAGAAATTTCGACCTTACCTCCACGGCCGCCACTTTACCGTCGTGACTGACCACCATGCTTTGTGCTGGTTGTCGACGTTAAAGAATTTGTCTGGACGTCTCGGTCGCTGGATACTTCGTCTTCAAGAATACGACTTCGACGTTTACGTACAAATCTGGCAGAAACACAATGATGCAGATGCCCTTAGCCGTTGTCCATTACCTCCGTCGTCAAACATACCCGGCCTGTCGTCATCCGTGAGCGACCCAGTCAACGCGCCTTCTTCAGTCCATTCACTCGCCGCTCTGAACGTGCTTCCTTCTTTCCGCAACGAGACGTTCGCGTCTCGTCAACGCAGCGACGCTTACTGCCACTCCATTATGCAACGCCTTCACGGCTCGTCTCGTCCTCCCAACGCCCGCGCCCGTCGCCAGTTGCAGAACTTCAAGATGGAAACTCAATCCTCTACCGCTTTGTATTCCATCCTGAAGGACAGCGTTGGGTTCCCGTCGCTCCTCGTTCACTCAGAGCACAGATATTAGAAGCATTTCACGACGACCCCAAGGCTGGCCATCTCGGCTTTCACAAAACATATGAGCGAATTCGCAGTCGTTTCGCCTGGCCTGGACTCTCCACCTGCGTAGCACGATATGTTGCTTCATGCTCGCTCTGCCAGCGCCGCAAACGACCCACTTCATCTCCGGCCGGACTCCTACAACCTCTTCCATGTCTAACGCTCCATTTGAAGTCATTGGCATCGACCTCTACGGACCACTGCCAATATCAGCCACCGGCAAGCGAGGATTGTCACTGCAGTCGACCACTTGACAAGGTACGCCGAAACAGCTGCCCTCCCTTCAGGATCAGCGGAGGACATTCGCCACTTTCTTCCTGGAAGCTATCTTTTTGCGACATGGCGCGCCGCGCGTCCTTTTGAGTGACCGCGGCAAGGCGTTTTCTCTCGAAACTACTCGAAGACGTTCTCGACGCATGTAATACCATCCATTAAGACGACTTCCAGCTACCATCCCCAGACTAATGGCCTCACAGAGCGCTTTCATCGAACTCTGTCGGATATGATCTCCATGTATATTAATGCCGACCACACCAAACTGGGACACCATCCTGCCATTCGTCACCTTTGCGTACAATACCGCAACGCAGCGCACCACGGGCTATTCACCCTTCTTTCTTGTTTATGGCCGTCAACCGACATCTCCCCTCCGACGTCTCCTTTTTTGATGTCCCCGTGGACTCGTCGGCGTTATCGAGTGCGCACTTAATCTCTCGCCTGGCCACTTGTCGCCACCACGCCCGCCTCAATACCGAGGCAAGTCAACAGGAGCGCAAGACTCGCTACGATGACGTTCACCGCATCGTTCAGTTCAATCCCGGAGACGAAGTATTGCTGTGGACCCCAACGCGAGTTCCTGGCCTATGTGATAAGTTTCAGTCACGTTTTATTGGCCCCTACGCTGTTGTCGAGCAAACTTCTCCCGTGAACTATCGGGTAACTCCCGTTATCATGCCTTCCGATGGTCGTTGCCGTGGCACGGAGGTTGTTCATGTGTCACGCTTAAAACCATTCCTACGACGTACGGCATCGCCATAAACAGCGGCCAGGTTGGCCGCTTCCGCGCGAGGGAGAAATTAGTGTGAGCACAATATTCACAGCATTCGTCCTTCATCTTCTTCACCTGTATGTAATCATCATCACTGGGAGCGTCTTCCTCGTTCGTAGAATTGGTCGGGCGGCCCTGCTGAATAAAAGGCGTCGAGTCCCCGACATTGCTGCCGTCTTTCAGTATATATATATATATATTATATATATATATTATATATATATATATATATATATATATATATATATATATAAGTATATATATATATATATCATATATATTATATCATATATATATATATATATATATATATATATATATTGTAATGATGAAGAACGGCACAGGGCACGGGCGCGCGATCGGCTTGTGCAAGGAAGAGGAGAACGAAGCTGGGAAGAATAAGAACAGCCGGCCTGCATCAAGGGTGCTGTGTCTGTTTCTCTTCACTACAATGGCGCAGTCGTCGAAAACGAAGCCTTAAAGAAGACACCGCCTGTGCTCGTGCGTCGTCGGCCACCCGAACCGCCATCCAAGGAAAGCCGTATACGCCTCCTTGGCTATGGAACCCGCCTACCTGCCACCGCTTCAAGCACAGTTCGGGGACGGTGTCTATGCCTCCTGGGCATCTCATAACCTCCCGGCGCTGCGAACGCCATCCGGGGACGGCGTCCAGGCCTCCTCGACGGCTCGACTTCCGTTCACCGGCGCCGCGGTACCAGTTCACACGAAGACGCCACCGGGGCTCCACTTCTCTGGGAACGCGGTTAACGCTCCAATGGCATGGATCCCGTGAACAAGACTCTATCATCATGTAAGCTCTAACGGACGCCGTCCACGCGGCCTTGGTAAGGGATTGTGCCGCCGTGAGTACCGGGTTGATGTATCCTCCGCAGATGCTAGCCCTGGCTCTGCCGAGAGGCACCCGAGAGCACCGGGGAGATTTTGCGTGCCCTAACGCAACTCTCGGCTAAGAGCTCCACCGCTTGCTTCGTTGCCGTTGAGGTTGGGTTTCTTGCCGTCTGCCTTACCATATCCCACGCATTCGGAAGTAACCGGTGTTCGACGTGGCTTACCAGGATGACGCCGATGTGTGGGTAGCGACCATCAATGCGCTCGGCTTGCGCGCCACGCCTTGCCCGAAAATAAAAAAATGGCTGCTGGCCCTCGACCGCCTTCGCGGTGCTGCCGAGGGCATGGCATAAGTACGGGGTCTCTGTCAAGCAAACGTTCCTGGACCGAATGGAGTGGCAGGCTCGTTCTGGTTTCGGCCGCGTTCGCCAGGACCTGCGTGTGAACAGACGCATAACGGAGGACGCACAGCATTTGAGGGAACACCTTCTCGAGACTGCAACTGCCACACTGTAACTCATCGACATGCAGGCCTGGCAGCCTGCCCACGACCGAACAGCGGGACACGGCTTCTCACGCCATTCCATAGAAAGGACCTCCGCGAATTTCGGTGGCCGGATCGACGTTGCACCAGCAGGTGCACGACATGAAGCCACACACCACCAAACGCGGTCGCTTCTAACCGTAAGGTCCACGTCAATCGGAATCGGCGAGCTTACGGCTCTGTGTCAAAACTGGCGCTCCACGCACGGCGCTGCACCGACGCCATGCCCCAGCGAACCTCCAACCATGGCCTGAGGCACCCTGCGTGGCTTCGGTGGTTACGCATTACCTGTCGGGGCGCTTGACCTGCAGCTCCAAACCGAAGCCGGGAGCAAGTTCCTCGCCGGCGTTCCCG
>NC_051177.1:211150538-211210537 GCF_013339695.2 Rhipicephalus sanguineus
ATATATATACACACATATACATATAGGGGCCTAGACGGTGACGCAGACGGCAAAAAACAGCCAAGAGTGTCCATATAATTGCTATCGCAATAAAATAAAAGCCGTTTGACCTGCTCGGGGTCTTCGCTGTGGGGCGGAAATAGACGTCTCTCAGGACAAGATGTCGGTTCGGTCATCGATACTGCAGCTGCTGAAAGTAGCTGTGCCACTTGAGAGCTGAAAACTTGCGAGACGCACTGAGTTACCTTTGTGATTATGTGATCCATTGCCTTCGACATTGCTTTCTCTACTAAACCCATGGTACTAAACCTATGGTGACGAAGTAAACGACATTAGAGTTGTCAGAGCACAATTTATCGATCTAAACCGATTCATTGTTTCTCTTTAGTGTTCCTTTAACAACTGCAATAGCTTCTCGCAGCGAACATTGTCGCCTGTCCATTATTTCAAGCAGCTGAGCTTCATTTTCTCTTGCCGTACTTTTCTATCTCGACAGTGAGTCCATTAGAGGGATGATCGTCGCCACAGACACGGCATCGTGAATTTGATTTGCAACCCCCTACATTGTGGCCAAAATGCCAACAGTTGCGACACGGAAGAGGACGAGAAGCAAGGCATTCCAATCTGGAAATTAGTGGCAATAGTTTCAACTCTGATGGGCAAGAGGTGCCGGCAAAGGTAGCCGGAAACTTTCTCACCTTTCAGTGGAAACTTTCTCACCATTAAATTCGTGGTTACACCAATGTACAGCTATGACCCCAGCATCAGACAGCTTCTCCAGAGTCTAAATTGATGTTACTCGAGTCTACTCTGCGAACGATTCCCTTGGTGTATGCTAAATGTGGCGGGATAAACACATTCACTGGAACCGATGCGAATGTCTTGCACTACAGGAGGTCTGCAACACATGAGCGATCTGACTACCTACAAACCACGCCACCTCTTCCAAATTGACGAACGTCGCTTATCAACTGGAAGTGTGGTGTCATGGCGCCTGGAGCTCCGCCTGGACAGCTTTTGGTTTGTTGAGCCTGTTAAATCCGCTACTCGAAGGCAGCAGTGCGACAGGGAGGCTAATAACACCAGTGCGAAAGAAAGATTCCGACGGCAGGTCATCATTATGCAAAGAGGCTGACAAAGGCCTGTGCCCTTGGCCAGGAGACGAATTAGACATTAACACGGATTCAGTTACCTAAACAAGTATTATGTACCGTCAATGAACTATCACAGGTCAAATTCACCCAGGACTCAGCGAATCCACCATCTCTTCGCGCTTGTGGGCGTCCACCTCCTTACCGAGCAGATGCAAAAACCCGGTGAACCCGCTGCGCCCGAGCGCACCGAGAAGGTTGCTTGTTTGTCGCCTAAAGGTGCCTGGCTCATACCCACGAGGGGGATTGGCCACACTGACAATTATAAAGGGAAATGTAAACCCTATGAAACTTCCAAAAGAAAGAAACACGAAACGCGATGTAAGTAAAAATTGAAGGAGTTGAAATATTCAAAAAGCCGTAGGATAAATATTGAGAAAATAAAGAAAATATAATAAAAACAAAAAAAAATTGTTTTGGTGGTCGGTAGCACTAGCAGCATACTTTTCCGGTTGCTGGAAGAAATTTGTGCAGCGCAGTCACAATAGCACTGCAGCTTGCCCCAAACTGATCGGCTGCAAACGACAACAGTAGTAAATGGTAAACCCAGCCTACCAGTCGGCATTTCAAGAAACATTCTACGGAGTGAGGCGAAATGGCTGCATGATAGAGCAAAGTGATCTATCGTTTCCGGCTCATTGCAAATTACACAGAGATCAGTTATTCAGAAGCCAGATTTATGAAGGTAATAATTTAACCGAGGAACACCACAGCGAAAGCTTGTGAGGGTCACCTCACATTGACGTGAAAGGCATTTGGTGGTGTCCCATGGGAACTGTAAGCGCCGGTACTCCAGTGATTGTATGACAGCTGTTTCTCGGTTTGTTTTTAAATATAACAGGCGTTTGAATCTCTCTCCGGTAATAAAAGAAAAAAGGGGTACAGCATGTAACACAGGACCATCTAAAGACGCCGTAGCAAGTGAGTCAGCTGCTTCATTTAGAAAGATTCCAACATGCCCAGGGACCCTTACCAACCGAACTTCTGATATACTACATAGTACAAGGCTCGAAAATATTTTAAGTAGATGCGATTGTTTTGCTGACGTTAATTGTGTACAAACCGACAGGGCATCTGTAATGTGATAACATGTGATTTTTAAGAATATAGTTTTATAATAGCCAATGTGAGTGCCACAAATTCTGCAAGAAATATTGGGGTGAAGTCGGGTAGTTGGAGAGCCAAAGACCAATTGAGCTGCTGGGAGGAAATGCCCATTCCGGCCTTCTGAAGATTTTGCGTAGCGCCCGTTGAAATTACAAGGTGAGCAGGAAATTGACTTGAAGCAGACTTTCGAGAATACGCCTTGGACACAATTTAGCATTTTTCAGGAAAATGTCATTGAAAACTAAATTAATCTTCAGTGAACACGGTTTTGGGGTAGCTAAGCACGCCAGTGAAACTTGTACGCCCGATAACAGCGACTCGACGAAAATGACCTAAGGCCTTCGATAACTTTGCCACAGATGCTTGCAGAATGAATCGGTAGATGTGATAAAAACTCTCTGGAAACGGAAAAGGTGCATCTTAGAGCTTTAAGAACGTCCTGCCTAAATCTTGCATCAAGTGGAATGATGCGAGCTTCTAAATACAGCGCGCTAATAGCAACACATCTCGGTAGTCCGAGACACAGACATACCGCTTGCCTTTCTAAAAATAGAGGTGTTAATTTGTAAGCAGCAGATCCGGAAAAAAGGACGCAACCGAATTCCGAAATGGTGCGCACTTCAAGTTTATATATCATGAGTAAAGATTCTCTACGCATTCCTCAATTTTTATTACACCAGCGGCGCAACAACCCCATGGCGCGGTCTGCCTTGCGAGTGTTTAATTCCATTTGCTGTTGCCAATTGAAATCGTCAACATGAACAATCCCTAAATACTTTAATGATGTTACTTGCGGGATCTGTTTGCTTCGATAATAAAGTGAAACAAAAAGTCAGTTTCGCCGCAACGGCGAAGAATGAATGCGATAGCAATAAATTGGAATGTAACGCGAAGAACGGAAAGCAGCTCGAAATTGCCAGCGCGTAGCTCGAGCCCAAAGGACGCACGAAAAGAACGCACACAGGATGAGCGCGAACTATCATGCGTCACAGCTCGACAATTGAAGCGCACTGCTCAAACATAAAGCAGGACGCACGAAACGAACGAGGACGAGTGCGAACTAACTGCCACCGTTGTTACTTATTTATGTTTGAAAAGCGCGCTCCTTTCGCAAACGCGGCCGCTGCAGCGAGCGAAGTGGCCTTCGTACGCTCTGTGACTTCAGCGCGCACATCGCGGGAAAGCACAAGACATACAACCCCTCGCATACTACCCCCCCCCCTTTGTTTCCTCGAGATAAGCGCTCGAAGGCTAGGTTGCCTTGATGCCCGCGCGCTCCGCTGGGGGTGAGGACAGGCGCGTCGTCTGCTACGACGGCCGCCATTGCGAATCCCACCGCCGCTCGGCAGTATGCGAAACGCGCTACACAAAGCGCTTGCGGTGCACGGATACGTCCCGAAATAAGTGCACGCTAGTGAGCTTTCTCTTTTAAATGCGAAGCATTTCTTAGCAAACTTCTGCGACTTTGAGCGTATCTATCTATCTATCTATCTATCTATCTATCTATCTATCTATCTATCTATCTATCTATCTATCTATCTATCTATCTATCTATCTATCTATCTATCTATCTATCTATCTATCTATCTAGCCTACGACTTTGTGCTCTCCTGGCCGTTTCGTTAATCGGATGTATGCCAAAATTGGTGTGTCTTAACATGGCCTTATTATGAACTTAAATAACAGGTCATATCATGAAAATCATGACACACATGTCATGAACAGCATGATTTACATTCCACGGCCTTTGGGCTCTTGCGGCCGTTCCATTAATTTCATATATACCAAAATTGGTACGGCGTGACAACAGTTCATGACGAACATAATGACAGGTCCTAACATGCAAATCATGACGCGCATGTCATGTGCAGCATGATACACATGACATGGTCTCGGGGCGCTCGCGGCCGTTTAAATGAAGGGATACACACGAAAACAGGTATGCCGAGACATTTCTGTATCACGAACATAACTGACACGTGGTAACGTGAAAATCATGATATGCATGTCAATGCATGTCATGTATGACATGATTTACATGCCACGCTCATGGCGCACTCGCGTCCGTTTCGCTAGATTGATATACACCAAAATTGGTACTGTGCGATGTGACTTTATGAAGAACATCAATAACAGGTGGTAGCGTGAAAACCATGACATCCATGACATGTATGCCATGATGTACATGCCACGCTCATGGTGCATTCGCGTCCGTTTCGCTTGCGTGATATACACCAAAATTGGTGTTACGCGACACGACAGTATGACGAACGTAAGTGTGACGTGGTAGCATGAAAATCATGACATGGAGGTCATGTACGACCTGATTTACATGCCACGCTCATGATGCGCTAGCGGCAGTTTCAGTAGATTGATATACACCAAAGTTGGTATTGCGCGATTTGACTGTATGAAGAACGTGAATGCCAGTTGGTAAGATGAAAACCATGACATGCATGTCATGTATGTCATGATTTAATTGCCACGCTCATGATGCATTCGTGGCCGCTTTGCTAGCTTGATGTAACGAAAATTGGTATTGCGCGAAGCGACTGTATTACGAAGGTAAATGAGACGTGGTAACATGAAAATAGTGACATGCAGGTTATGTATGTCATGCTTTACGTGCCGCGCTCATGGTGCATTCGCGGCCGTTTCGCTATCTTGGTATACACCAAAATTGGTATTGCGCGACGCGACTGCATGACGAACGTAAATTATAGGTGGTAACATGGAAGTCATGACATGTAGGTTATGTATGTCATGATTTACATGCCGCGCTCATGGTGCATTCTCGGCCGTTTTGCTAGATTGATATGCACCAAAATTGGTATTGCGCGATGTGACTGTATGAAGAACATGAATAACAGGTGAAGGAAAGCAGATGATTTTTCAAGGGCTCGTTTATCTTTGTTAGACACAATATTAATGAGAACTAACAGACAATAACGCCAAGGAAAGTATAGGGGGTGTTAACTGTAGTATTTAGAATAT
The DNA here is from genome assembly GCF_013339695.2 of Rhipicephalus sanguineus. Lineage (NCBI taxonomy): Eukaryota > Metazoa > Arthropoda > Arachnida > Ixodida > Ixodidae > Rhipicephalus > Rhipicephalus sanguineus. The sequence continues at coordinate 211,155,791 of NC_051177.1, forward strand.
AAATGTGAAGAAAGTAAAGTGGACGAAAAGATGACTTGCCGCCGGCAGGGACCGAACCTGCGACCTTCGAATAACGCGTCCGATGCTCTACCACTGAGCTACGGCGGCGGTCATCCTCCCGTCCACTTTCTGGGGTATATATGTTGATTTAAACCTAGGAGTGTTAGTTAGCGCCAATCGCAGCCATGGCGGCGAGTGTGGAACACTCTTTTCTTGCCTGTTGGCGTCACGTAGCACGTGATCTTTTTACGTGATCTTTTTATTGGTCAGCTGCCAGCTCGTAAAAAGATCACGTGCTACGTGACGCCAACAGGCAAGAAAAGAGTGTTCCACACTCGCCGCCATGGCTGCGATTGGCGCTGACTAACACTCCTAGGTTTAAATCAACATATATACCCCAGAAAGTGGACGGGAGGATGACCGCCGCCGTAGCTCAGTGGTAGAGCATCGGACGCGTTATTCGAAGGTCGCAGGTTCGGTCCCTGCCGGCGGCAAGTCATCTTTTCGTCCACTTTACTTTCTTCACATTTATATTCTAAATACTACAGTTAACACCCCCTATACTTTCCTTGGCGTTATTGTCTGTTAGTTCTCATTAATATTGTGTCTAACAAAGATAAACGAGCCCTTGAAAAATCATCTGCTTTCCTTCATTCATAACGAGGGTCTCGTCCTGGCAGACCTAATGCCTTCAGGTAGTATGCGAGGGATTATTGGTCAGCTGCCAGCTCGTAAAAAGATCACGTGCTACGTGACGCCAACAGGCAAGAAAAGAGTGTTCCACACTCGCCGCCATGGCTGCGATTGGCGCTAACTAACACTCCTAGGTTTAAATCAACATATATACCCCAGAAAGTGGACGGGAGGATGACCGCCGCCGTAGCTCAGTGGTAGAGCATCGGACGCGTTATTCGAAGGTCGCAGGTTCGGTCCCTGCCGGCGGCAAGTCATCTTTTCGTCCACTTTACTTTCTTCACATTTATATTCTAAATACTACAGTTAACACCCCCTATACTTTCCTTGGCGTTATTGTCTGTTAGTTCTCATTAATATGAATAACAGGTGGTAACATGAAAACTATGACATGCATGCCATGTATGTCATGACTTACATGCCACGCTCATGGTGCATTCGCGGCCGTTTCGATAGCTTGATATACACCAAAACTGGTATTGCGCGATGTGACTCTATGATGAACATTAGTGACAGGTGGTAACATAAAAAACTATAATATGCATGTCATGTATGGCATGATTTACATGCTGTACTCATGGTGCACTCGCGGCCATTTCGCTCCTTTGATATGCACCGAAACTGGTATTGCGCGATGTGTCTGTATGACGAACATAAATGAGAGGGCTTAACATGCGAATCATATTAAGCATGTCAGGTACGGTATGATATACATGCCACTGTCATGGTGCGCTTCCGGCTGTTTTGTTAACGTGATATATACCAAAATTGGTATGGCATGACACGAGTGCGTGATTAACATAAGCGACAGGTCATGCATTTATATACCAGAATGTGCGTTTCATTGGCATGGTGTACACTAGATTGTGCATGCATGCGTGCATGGCAAACATGCGATATATGGTGGACTAGATGCCATGGCATGAATGATTTCATTTGGCTCAAAGAGAAACAAGGCGATGTATCCAGCTCTTTGCTGGCTGCTTCGCATTACATCGATTCCCACAATGCGTGGGATCTGCCGAATTTTTTCTTTTCGTTTTCGAAGCTTGGGCAGCTTTTATTGCTGTTGTTCCCTAAATGCTTATTAAGGAAGCATGTAATTCATGTAAGCTGACGGCCTGTGCATGTGTTATGCACTAGAGGTAGACGTCGACTCCGTTATGTTGAATACCAGTCCTCTTCCTTACGCCGGAAACAACAAAGTCTAAAGCCTTACTTAATTTTCTCGTAGGCTCCGCATTCCATATACACAAACAATCGTTTAAAGTATTTGTATACATGTCAGCAGCAGCAGCAGCAGTATATGCATATGAACACACACAATTCAGTGTTTCGAAGCTACCTAAGGGCGTCTAAGGTGGCTCATTTTGCTAAGTTTGCAAACAATTTACTCGTTTATTATAAATGGCATCATATATATTGTACACAGAATAAAGGGCCGAGGGGCAGTATGGTGCGAATATCTGCTAAAATGAAACGAAAGCTTCTTTATCATTATTATCGCTGACATTTCTTGCCCTAAATCTGTAGCCGCTACTGTATCGGCACTCGAGTTGTACCTTGAGTCCTTATCAAAACGACGAACGTTGTTGAGTAGTATGCCGTAAAACATTGCACGCGCGCGGTATCAGTGCGTTTTTCCTTCTTTTTGTGTCTGCAGTTTCTTTTTCAGTATCTGCAGGTTTTCTCGCATGCCCAATTGCATGCACATATTATTGAGCGTTTCCAATACTGTTTTACACTTTGTGCGGCAGATGCACGGCGTCGGTTATTTGTCTATTTTATTAATAATAATATCTGGGGTTTTACTTGCCAGAACCATGATATGATTATGAGGCACGCCGTAGTGGGTAGTAGAGGGCTCCATGAATTTTGACCACCTGATGTTCTTTAACCTGCACTGACATGGCACAGTACACGGGCCTCTAGCATTTCGCCTCGACCTAAATGCGACCGCCGCGGCCGGGATCGAACCCATGACTTTCGGGTCAGCAGCCGAGCCCCGTCACCACTGTACCACCGTGGCGGACGTATTTTTAAGGCGAAAGCCTTAAATGCCTCATCAAACGCGAAATTTGACCGTCGGCGTCCCGCCTCTACGGCGTCAGCGTACCACGACGTTGGGGACGAGGGATGCAAAAAATCGTCACGTGATGACGTCACCATATGAGGTCATCACGGCTTCACAAGTATTGGCGTGACGTCATATGATGTCGTTATCACATGACATCGTAGCTTGGTCAAAAGTGGGCAGATCACGGAGGCAGTGCAAAACCAGGTGAGGTGCCTCCGATCTTGGAGGCAATGCAAAACCGCGCTTTGTGCGCAAAAAACTGAGAAGAAGAAGATGGCTTTCGCTTTCGAGCCGTCTTAAGCGAACGCATAAAGGAGCCTGTGAGTTTCGTTAACTGGCTTTCCATGACGTACTGATTGTACAACTTGACTGTTTCTTGTATATTTTTGCTGACATAGCGTGTCTACTGTACACAATGCTTCCCCGTCTTCTCGTTGTTTTCATGCGTCTTCTTTGTATAGACGCTTCGCGAGAACTGTTTGTATGCGCATTCCTGTATGAGCCTTCAGGGCTTACATTATTAATAAATAAATTATGCTTGCTCAAAGAAATAAGATACTGAATGTGTGTGTGTGTCTGTGCGTGTATGTTTGTGTGTGTGTGCGTTAATATCCAGTGTACAGGCCATTTATTTGTGCTCATTAATGCTGCGCTGACAGAAGCAATTACACAAATAAAATGCAAATTACACAATAAAATACAACTGCCACTAGTCGATTCACAGTGATCGTAAATGATTAAAAAAAACAGGAACTGCGTAATCATTTAAGACAGGACGAAAATGTAACCTTGAAACACAGAAACAGGGAAGGATAAAAACATTTAACTGCACACATACATACATGGGCATCGGACCAGCGCAGAAGGCATACTTGAAACACGGAAAGGAATATAAAAAAGAAGAACCCGCTGTGTTTTTAGTTATGGTACTTGTCTGGTGACCCGAAGGTTGCGGGATCAAATCCCGGCCGCAGCGGCCCCATTTCGATGGAGTTGAAATGACAGAGGCCCGCGTACTTAAATTTAGGTGCACGTTAAAGAACAACAGATGGTCAAAATTTCGGGAGCCTTCTACTATATACGGCGTCTCTCACAATAATATCGGGGTTCTTGGGACGTAAATTCTCACAAATAATTATTATTAGGAAAAAAGAATGACTTGATCTGCAGACAAACACGCATAATATATTCCATAATACATTTCAAATCACAAAATTACAGAAAGCAAAAATCAAAGGCAGATACAGGACCAACCAAGTGCAGTAAAAAATGTTTGCGAAGAAAAATGCAGGATTCATGCACACCTGAACCAAAGCATTTTAAGCATGTAGCTGATATCAGTGTGCCCATTTATTACGCAAGGTTAACACCGGCAGAAGTTATCCTTGCATGTGCATTCGAAATACCGGCCGGAAACTTACGCTGCAAGTGCACAATATGTTCTTCGGATGCCGCTTGTCACGTTTGATTTTTACTGTCCAAAAAAACCTCGTATCTTCTAAAACGATACAGCTCCCAGCGTTTCCGGAATGATTGGTGCACTGCGGCACGCAACACCCGGCCATGGTGACGGTAGCGAGCGCATAAAACTGGAGGGAAACGAGCACTGACCTAAAAACAGCACGCGCGCCACGCACAAGTGACCGGGCGGGGGATTCGAAATGGCGGCCACGCTGCCGCCAAGGCCGAAGAGGCGGCACATGCCCTTTAAAAAGCTGACACCACTCTAAGCGGGGGCGCGCGCATCGAGGCACTCTAACGAAGGCGACCACGCCCTGTAGGGCGTGGTTGCCTACAAGGGCGACGACCTTCAAAGCGCCACGCTAGGGTGCCTTGATGCCCGTGCGCTCCGCGCGCGCATCGAGGCACTCTATGCCACGCGCCGACATCGCGCCATCTATGTGGTGATTAAAGCATGCTGAAGTAAATGGTGTATTCATCATTGTGAAGAAAAACAGCGCTACAAATGGACGAGGACTAAGGAAGAAAAACACGACACAGGCGCTGACACAGGCGCTGACAAGGAAGAAACACGACACAGGCTTCCTTAGTCCTCGTCCATTTGTAGCGCTGTTTTTCTTCACAATGATGAATCACCAACTAGCCCAAGTTTCTCTTCTAAATGGTGTATATAAATAGCTCGCCGTTAGCAGGCAGAAAGACGGAGCTGTAGGTGGCCTAACCGACCGTCTACGCCGTGCGCTGCAAATCGAGAGGTCGCTCGTTCGGTTCCGCGCGTCGGAAGGTTTCTCTGAATTAGTTTTCTTTGTGATATATATATATATATATATATATATATATATATATATATATATATATATATGTGTGTGTGTGTGTGTGACGCTATGAATGGGAGACGTCCAGCGGCACAGACGCCATACCTTTATTATTCTATTCACGCGCCACCTCTTCTTCGTCGGCTTCTACCAGCCATTCCTTCCTTACGTCACAGGATTCCCCCTCCCCCCGAAAGAATGCGCGAGTTAGAAACAACAAAGCATGAACAAACAGTCTTATAAGTCAAAAATGTCGAAATGCGCAGTAGTTCCTTTTCACAATGAAGTTCCGTTAACTTGCACAAAAGACTTCACAGAAGAGGGCAGCAGTCCGGTGACATGTAGGGGAGCTCTGGTGGGCGAGGCTGGCTGTTGCGTTCAGGAAAGCATAAGCACACCCTGGGCGTGGAAAGTGCTGATGACATAGCTTGCTTTCTCATGAGGAATGAACGATGTTGGAAGGCCTTGTAGGAACGGTAGCTCGGACTTCGTAGGCGTCGCATTCTCTGCCGTGAGTGGTACACACGCCTCGATTCTAGTCTGCGTGCTCGTTGACCAAGGCTGATTGAGCGATGATTCTGTTCCTGCGTAGTACAAGGGGTGGTTTCGTGTCTTTTTCGTCTTCTTCTGCTCTGTTCTCTTAGTTGTTTTGGTCGTAGGCGCAGTCTTGATCGCTGGTGGTGAAGGAGTCTCTGACGGCGTTTCTGTGTGCGAGGATGCCCTACATCATGAATTTGTCTTTGCTTTAAAATGCTTTCTTTTCGACGTCGTTTTTTCAGCCGTGATCGTTCTTCGGATGAAGTTTTCGTTGGTTGTTGTGCTTGTCGGAGGATCGGTTGTTGTCGTTGGAGTTGGTGAACTTGCATGTACTGGCTTGGCTGATGTTGCTCAGGAAATTGCTTAAGTGGAGCCCCTTTCGGTACAATAGTCTGGTTTTCTTCGTAGGTTTGTGTGATGTCCACTGGGTAGCTGGTGCATGGTGGGCTGTTGTGTTGTTTATCAGGCAGTAAAAGTTTAGTCAGTGGTGAATGCGTGTCACTTTGCGGCACTACCGAGCTAAGTCCTCCTGAAGCATGTACTCCTGCGGAAGGGGAGTGGCTTGGCAGGGTACTTTCCGGATACTTTAACTGGTGTGTCGCGTACGTGTCGACTTCGTGAGGCGTGCCGTGGGAGTTACAAGCAACTGAAGAGCCACTTGACGTAAAACCAGGTGGTGGTACACGTATGCCAGACGAGTAGTGAAGCCCATCGGGTAGTTGAATATTGGCTTGATTTTTGTAGCAGAGTGGAGAGGTAGGAGATGGCGATCTTTGCGCAGATGGGCAATGTGGTGGAAGGTCGGTTCTTGTGGGAAAACATCTTGGGTGACTTTCAGTCAGCTGATGCTTTGATATGTCTTGTGGGAATGGCCGATTCATGCTCGGTGTTCGAATGCACGACGACTGCTTGTGAAAATGACGACTTAGTGCGACTGTCCGCAGATGGTGTCCACTCTGCTACAAAAATCGAGTCAATATTCGTCTACCCGACTCGCTTCACCACTCGTCTTGTATACGTGGCCCACCACCTGGTTTTCCGTCAAGTAGCTTTTCAGTTGCTTGTAACTCTCACGAGTTTACTACGTCCGTGACAGACCAGCTAAAGTATCCGGAAAGTACACTGGCAAGCCAATGCCCTTCCACAGAACTTGATGCTTCAGGAGGACCTAGCTCGGTAGTTTCGCAATGTGACACGCATTCACCATTGACCAAGCCTTCACTGCCTGACAAGCAACACAACAGCCCGCGGCCGTGCACCAGCTACCCAGTGGACATCTCATCAACTTGCGAAGAAGATCAGAGTCATGTTCCTAAAGGGTTGCCTCATCAGCGAGACCAGCACAAGCAAGTCGACACAATCAAGCGGCCAAAACGCACACATCATCATGGGCAACGACGAAAGAAAACGTCAGCGAAACCTCGCTCACGGCTTAAAGAAGCTAGTCTGAAAAGAAACCCGCGCAGAAGACACAGCCCAAAGGACCATCGTCGTGGACCCCTTCTGCACCAAAGACCAAGATTGCACCTTCGATCAAAACAACTGCGACATCACCACATAAAACACCCAAAAAGACATAAAACCACCTCTTGGACTCTGCAGGCGGAGAGGCAGCGCCCAATCAGCTTTAATCAACAGGCACGCAAACTGCATGCATGGCGTGTGCACCAATCACAACGAAGAATACGACGCCTGCGAAATCCCAGCGGTCGATCCTGCAAAGTCTTCAAACCTCCTCCATTCCTCACAGAAATACCAGCTATGTCATTATCAGTGTCCACGTTCAAGGCATGCTTATGTTGGCCCGAACGCAACAGCCAGCCTCGCCCACCAGAGCTCCCCTTAATATCCGTGGACTGCTGGCCTCTCCTGTGAATCTTTTTGTGCGAGTTTACGGAACTCCCTATGACATGCAACTACCCGCATTTTGACATTTTTTCGCTTGTGAGACTGCTTCTTCATTTTTTGTTGTCTGTAACTCGCGCATTCTTTCGGGGGGAGGGGGAATCCTGTGACGTAAGCAGGCATGCAGGGTTGGCTGGTAGAAGCCGACGAGGAAGAAGTGCGCGAGAATGGAATAAAAGTATGGCGTCTGTGCCGCTGGACGTCTCCCATTCATAGCGTCACACATATATATATTGTAGCGAAGCCTTTATTGAGTAATGGGTTGCGCTCTCTATAGCCGTCTAGTGGGTCGTCGCCTTTGGCTCTTCGCGCTCGCGCTCTTGAGTCCGTGTTTGTGCCTTGACTGTCGCCATTGCATATCGTCGCCGACTACCGTCCAATAAACGCCTCAACAATATAGATATATATATTGTAAGAAAGACAGCGCGGCAACAATGCACGCGGCAACAATGCACACGGGCTCCTCTCGCCCAGGCACGGCATACATGCCTCCTCGCCACCACCTGCCAATCTGTCGGCGCTTCAGGCACCGTCCGTGGACGGCGTCCAGGCCTCCTCGGCGGCTCAAGCCTCCTCCATCGACGCCGTAGTACCATTTCACGACAAGCCATCGCACGGGTACCGGTTACCTCGGAACGCGGTTGACGCTTCCAACGGCCAGGACCCCGGGAATGCCGTCCACGCTTCCCGCAGCGACAACGGCTTACTCATTACTCCATCGGCACCCGAGCCGCTTAGGGGTGCTGTCCAAGCTCCCTCGGACAAGGGTCCCTCCTCTATGAGTACGCTGATCGTACCATACTCCTCGGACGACACCACAGGCACCACGCGCGGATCGCCCGAGAGCGCCGCCGAGCTTTCCGCCACCATCTCACGACTCCGAGTCACGGTGAACGCCTTAGCAGCGCCAATCTCCGTGCTGTGCCCTGCCGCCTTGCCAGCACTGCACTCGCTCAATGCCGCGTTGGCCGCCGCCGCCTCGCAAGACCATGAAGAGAGCTTACCCGAGAGCCGCAGAGAGCTGCGGTGTGCCCTCACGGAGCTCTCATACCACCTCGACTGGTTGGCGTCGTCATGCCCCGGAGTTTCGCCTACCGTAGCACCATCACCGGCTGTTTGGGCAGTGCCGGTGTTCCGCGGTTTCCAGGACGACGTCTTCGGGTGGATTGAGACTATGAACTCGCTCGGCACCCACCACGCTTGGTCGGACCATCAAAAATGGATGATTGCCATCGACAGCCTTCGCGATGCCGCTAAGGCATGGCATGCCTACGAGGGCGTCAGGCAGCCATCCTGGTCGGCATGGTGTGCAAAAATCACAAATCTTTTTCGTCATCTTTCACATGCCTGTGACCCTATCTCACCAGACCCGCTCTCGACCGTGCATGGGGGCTGTGAGGCACACCACTTCGACGGCGCGGCTCGGGCGTGCACAAACCTGCCCTCCGCCCGAGATCACGAGGCACAGCGCTTCTATGATGTAGCTGTGCCCTTCACCAACGTGCCCTCTCTCGGGCATCGAGCTCATCTGGGGCACCAGCTCGATGGGGCTTCGGTGCCCTCGAGCCCCACGACAGAAACCCTCTCGGGCTGCCCTGAAACTGACGTTGGACGCCGGTCTTGCACTCCACTGCTGGTCTCCGCCTCTGCGCCGGTACACGGCATCTTAAGATCACTGAGAGAGGCCGAGGCCACTCATCGTCCAGCGCAGTTGGAGGAACCGGCCCCATATTCGCCTTCGCTGGGGCATGTGCAGATGATACCAGCTCCTCTCGTGCTTGCCACACCTACAGTAAAGGCGCCAGAAGAGCCCAAGCCATTCATCGCTGTGCTCGCTGACGAAGGTCATGAGGCGCATAACCTCGGCGCTGAAGGTGCCCGCAGCAGCCACTCCACCGAAAGCTTCGCTGATTGTCCCGCGGCAGACACGACCGGCCGCGAGCTGTGTTCTCCGCCACAGATGGGAGAAGCTACGTGGCTACTCTCCACACCAAACAAGACCACCCACAAGCCACAGCAGTTGGCGATGCCGCCTCCATGCTCGCCAGTGCTTGAGCGCATGGAGCGGCCAGTTATTCTCGTACCTGAGATGCCCCTCACTCAGACAAGAAAACCGAAAATTGGGAGGCATATGCAGCTGTCCTCTATGCGGAGCCTGAGAAAAATAAACGCCCGTTACTCGGCAGCGTGGTACGCTCCACCTAGCTCGTGCGGTGGGAGAGCGTCGATGAGATTTGGTCCGTCAGCTGCAAAGCTACAGAGACGCGCGCAACGACAGAACTGCGGTGACAACACATCAGTGCAGTCATATGCCGTTCCTCCTACAGTGCGTCAAGAAATGCGACAAGAGAAGCGACAGCGGCAGCTACGACCTTCCCTCAATAGCCAGTGCCGACCGCCAGAAACATGTAAACTCCAACACACCCAGTCGCAGCTGAACCGATACCTGCGAAGACCGCCAAGGAGCAGCCAATTTCGCCCACCAGAGACGTTTCGGCAGCTCGCCATGCTACGTCGCAGTCGTGGCCGAGTGTAAGGAAGACAGCGCCGCTGGGGCGCGAACGCGTGCTCGGCTACGGGAAGAAGAGAAGGACGAAGCTGAGAAGAATAGAACAGCCGTATATATATATATATATATATATATATATATATATATATATATATATATATATATATATATATATATATATATATATATATATATATATATATTTTTATATATATAGACATATACATATACGGTGAATGACGGCGCCGGCAAATCAGCCGAGACTGTCCATATAATTGCTATCGCAATAAAACGGGAATACGAGTACAGCGCATTTACTAACGCTGAACGAGAAAGAAAGTCCGTCAAGGCATACTTCAACCTCAGTCAAATAAGACTGCAAGGTTGGTATGAAGCATTGATATCATATATGATGACGAGAAAATTCGATATTGTCGGCATAGACATAAATGTTTACATCTCGATTGACTGGGATAGATCGTAATAAGGTAATAAATTAAAGTTGGGACAGAACCGATCCTTGCGGAACACCTCGTGTTTGCCTATATGAGCCAGACGTAACCCCCTCGTGGCAACAAAAGAATTGTCTCTCGGAGAGGAACTCCTGTATTCAGAATACGATGTAATTTGGCACGTCACAACTCACTCATCTAGAAATTATTATACCGTGTTAAACACTGTCATATGATTTTGCAATATCTAATGTAACTAATGCAGAAATCTGACCAGATACTCCTGCAAGTCGAATTCGACTTTCGAAATCAAGATGAGCAGACCATATTGAACAACTCTGTCTAAAACCGATTTGTCTTGAAGAAAGGATGCCCTCACGAGAAATGAATGCACTAAGCGAAACATTAATAATTTTTTTCAATTATGTTAACTAAATTTGAAGATAGCGAGGTATGCCGAATGTTATTGAGGACATATACGAGGTTCTAACTTTTTTCGTAGCAGCACAACCTTAGGAAGTTTCCATGAGCCCGGAATCAGTGTGTACTGTAAACAGCAGTTAACTATGTTCAAATGTCCATAGGGATAGAAATTAAATATTAACTTCCTGATAGGGTTTGTTATGTGATCCTGTCTAACATCCGCTTGATTTACAGTTAATATGACATCCACTAATTCTGCCATAGTGACTTTCTGAAAGTCCGATTCCGAACATTCGAACCTCATAGGCCTCTAGCACTTAGAAGCAAAACGCGCTTCGAGTGCTATCGTGATGTCTACTAAATATCAGATGGCTCTTTAGGGGATAGCACTACGCAATAAGAATAGGACGATATCTGTGACGATTTCTGGTTGCGTAAAAGTCTGTAAAGTGCAGATCTTTTATCCGGTTTCGATAAATACGAATGGAAATCAGATCTGTGGTTATCTTCAGATACTGCTACTGTTCGTTTATATATTGCAGCGTACAATTTAGAGTCAATCCAATTTTTCAGTGTATGGTTATGACTTAGACGCTTCCATGCAGCTTTCCGGCGCCTACAATCAATCGTACATGCCTCACTACAGCAAGCAGAGTTTGACGGTGTACTCCCATCCCTAATGGAAAACTCTGCTGGTTGAACAGCAGCAATTGCAGGTGCTACTACTTAGTCAGCTCTTTGTTGCTCATTGCATGCTGTCAATGACACGATCGCAGAATTGAAAGTAGCTTTATAGATTTTATAGTTGATGAACCGTCCTTTCCGCATAGCAGAAGCCTGGCGCGATGGCATGATTTCGAAGGTAATCGGAACATGGTCGCTACGCGTCCCATTCTCAGATGTTTCACAAGATGAGATGACAAGCTGCCCAGACGAAAACGTCAGGTGTAATGTCGATGAGCATCGCCAACGCAAGAAGGTAGTTTGACCTGAATTATGACAACGAAAATAAGTATCCTGCAGCCAATTCCACAATAGTTTCCCACAACCATCTGTTTTTATCCCCCAAGAAATGTGGTGCTACTTGAAATCTCCTGCCAGTAGAATCGAATCTGAACTGGAATTCCTGGTGACACAATCCATGTAATCTGTGCAGTTTCGCTCATCATGACTTGCAACACGGGAACGCGTGGCCGACCGAGCTCCAAGGCTCAAAGTGGCTTTCAGTGCTTGTTTATTTCCAGGCCTTAATGCTGTTCTGTCATTTTGGATCACCCCCTCACCTACGATCTGAGCTTGCATGATCACACGCACACCCGAAACACCCATTGTCCGCATTACTCTTATTGATCCTTATCCAAGCTAAGCCGTTTATTTGCGCTATTGCATGGGCTAAAAATGGCACGTCATGTTACCAACAAACCGCTACACATGTCAGCTAGTCATTAGTGATACGATATACCTATCCGATGCCCATTTATTTGTGTCTTTGATCAAGTGATTGTTATCTTGACATGTCAAACAATATCGTTAAAGAACGATCATGCGGTCATTATTAGAAAGTTCTAGTGCCTAGTCACTAGTGAAAATGATTGTTCACCTTTCAGTGGGAGTTATTTTCTCTGATCACAGTCATGATGCATTCCAAACGAAATGTCACTGCATGGGTTGATAAATGGTCATTGTCACGAAGCGACAATAACGAGTCCCTAGTGACGCGCAATCACCAATCAGGCATCACTGCCGTCGGTCTACGTCGCACCATGTCATCATGCATATCAAACAAAATGGTTCTTCAAGAGCAAACTACAAGTCGTCTTTACCAACTCCTACCTCTAAGTCACTACGTATCAATACTTCGCAACCAGTGCCCTTTGTGATTCGTATCAATGCACCGTGCCATGTTGCATATCATTCAAAAGGACATTTCAAGACAAATCGAATAGTTTCAACAAAAAGGCTATGTGTGTAGGTCACTAGTGATTACTAATGACTAATAAAAAAAGTCATTTTCAAATGCACATCCAATGTGTCATGTCACATGTCAAAGAAAACGTCAATTCATGACGGATCAAGGGGCCATTACTGTTAAGACCGATTGCCGAGTCACTAGTGATAACCGTAGTTCACCTCTTATTTGTGGTTATCTATTTTCTTTGAGCATAGTCATGATGGCTATCAAAAGAAAGGTCTCTGAATGGGTTGATGAATGGTCAATGTAACAAAGCGACAATACTGAGTCACTAGTGACGCGCAATCACCAATCAGGCATCTCTGCCGTCTGTCTACGTCGCACCATGTCATCATGCATATCAAACAAAGTGGCCCTTCAAGAGCAAACTACTAGTCGTCTCTACGAACTCCTACCTCTAAATCAGTAGTGATCAACACTCCCCAACCTGGGGCCTTTTTCATTCTTAGCAATGCACAGTGCCATCTTGCATATAAATCGAAATGAGATTTCAAGACAAATCGTATGGTTCCAAAAAAGAGGCTGTGTGTGTAGGTCACTAGTGATGACTAATCAATAATCGAAAAAGTCATTTTTAAATGCATATCCAATATGTTATGTCGCATGTCAATGGAAACGTCACTTCAAGACGGATCGAGTGGTCATTACGGCGAAGACCTATTGCTGAGTCACTAGTGATAACCATAGTTCACCTCTTAGTCGTCGTTATTTCATTTCTTTGAGCATATTCATAATGCATATCAAAACAAAGGTCTCTGAATGCGTTGGTGAATGGACATTGTCACAAAGCGACATTACCGAGTCACGAGTGACTGGCAAGCACCAATCAGGCATCACAGAAGTCAGTCTACGTCGCACCATGTCATCATACATATCAAAGAAAATGGCTCTTCAAGAACAAAATACAAGTCGTCTTTACGAACTCCTACCTATAAGTCACTAGTGATCAACATTCACCATGCTGTGGGTGGTGCTATTTACTTGCGTCATCGCACCAAATCATAGCGCAAATCACGCATATACTCAGGCAGCTCGCAATATATTGGTACTACTTGCAAATGTATACCACTAAATCAACGATGATGTTGTACTTTTATTTTAAAAGGGCTATGTTTCCGACCTGTTTCACCTTCTTTCTTCGGAGATGGAAATAAACACAACCCGAGGAGACAAAGTAGGCAAACAGACACTGCCTGAGGATCACAGGTTACGGTAACAGCTAGGTAGGTATTTATCGCTTCAGCTTCATCTAATATATGTGCCTGCCAAGGATAGGGACATTGGGTTATCGGGGTGTTACTGGTGCAGTTCCGTCGTGGCATTCATCTTGGAATAGAATGAAGTTTTACATGTACAGTGGCAGACTATCTGTACAAGTGCAATGCCTGCTTGACGAAAGTGCAGTACGTGTGGAAAAAATGCCAACATTTGTGCAGTGGCTCGAGGGTAAACATAATAACATAATCCTTCGTTGGTATCGTTGCTTGTAGGTATTTACTATTTGAAGGGTTCCTGTGACCGCTTTTCTTCAATTTCTTTAAAACCTATTGCACGAAATTGTCAAAATATTCGCGCGATAATTCCGGTACGGTCGCTGTATAAAGGCAGCTGAGGACGAATGGCTGCAACGCTGCTTCTGAAAACTGTTTTTCCTTGTCAGCTCACCGAGCCCGTAGTCATACTGAACCGGCCTGAAAGTACGCAGAAAAACTATAGCTATCCGAAAGTGAATGAAGATAAGCGCAAGTACGGAAATAATGGTGGTGGCTTTGCGAGAGAAGTTACGGCCGCACACGCGGGAATCCTAAGAGCCTTGTGTGCACTCTCTTGGCGCGCTGCAGATACAATGACGCAGCTTGAAACGCCACCAATCAGCGCTGGTCACGCATCTCGCGGCGATCTGGATAATCTTGTAACAGAAGCAGAATACCAAAGTTCGCCATATTACGTTGTGCTGCTTTGTACTAGACGAAGTACTTAGAACGAACAAACATTTCAAATGGTTGATGTTAAGTGGTTGGACAGGGCATATGCGAGGCCGGCATCAAACGCTGCGGGGCGCGGTGTGAAAGGTAAAGCGAATAAAATGAAACATTACGCTGGTCATGGCACTCATTGACCGCTACCTTGAAAGTTTTCTAGAATGCTTTTATTTCTAAGCTTAATCTCATTGTCCCACCTTCGAAAGCCTCACTGTCTTTGTTTTCTCGTTTATATAGTGAGTTTTACAATCACTTTCCCTTTCGCCATATCACTCATTAAAAGAAGGCGCCAATAGTGACTGCGCTGAATGATTTTGATGGAATTTGAGAAAGTGAATTACAACTCCGTGATCGCGAGCTATCATTCTGTCAAGTCTCTTACCATTGTAGTCAGGGCAATCTGAATCTAATTAACGCGTAGCTTGTATCGCTTACCAGTACTTGTGAATGTTAAAGGACTTAGCTACTTCGAGAGGTTAATCTTTAGCATTACCAGCAACCCACGAGCTCGACAAAGTGCTCTTGCCTGCGTCTGGGCTTGCGAACATTGGCACGTTTACCTGTGGGGGAGACCTTTCATCTTACGGACTGACCATGCGGCATTGGTTACGCTTCTTTCAACGAAAGGTACCGGTCACCGTCCATTAAGGATTGCGCGCTGGTCCTCACGGTTGCTGTGCTACAACTACACCGTGGAATACAGAAAGGGTAGCGAAAACGTCGTGGCTGACGCTCTTTCCCGGCTGCCCGTACAGAGTTTACTCCGCGATGCACCCGAAGAAGAATTCATATGCTTCCTGTCTCCAGTCGTTACCATGCAAGAGCTTCAAGAAGCCAGTGCCAACGACCCCGCTCTCTCTCAAGCCAAGCACTTCACGATTACTTCTTGGCCTGACAAAAAATCCTTGTCGAAAGAGCTGCTGGCTTACTTTCATGTGCGAGCTGAACTCTCAGTTGTAAATGATATCTTGTGCCGGGGTGAAAGGATTGTCGTGCCAGCGTCTATGACACGCCGTTTTATGGATCTGGCCCATGAGTCACATCCAGGCATTAGTCGCACCAAAGCTCGCCTGAGAGAGTCCTATTGGTGGCCGTGCATGGACAGTCACATTGAAGAGCTTGTGCGCACATGTGTGATTTGCCAGTCCTGTGACAAGTCTGCACGTACCTCTGCAGCGCCAATGCAACCCGTTCCTCTTCCTGACAAAGCTTGGGAAAAAGTTGCAATCGACATCGTAGGACCTTTCACGCAAGCTTCAGCCGACTGCCGTTTTGCCATTACAATCATTGACTATTACAGCAAGTGGCCTGAAGTGGCTTTCGTAAGAGACGCGACCACACCTACAGTGAAAAAATTCTTACTTGAACTTTTTGCACGCGAAGGATACCCACGTGGTCTCGTATCCGATCATGGGCCACAGTTTTCATCAGCAAATTTTGAAGAATTTCTCGCAGAACGTGGAATCAAGCATTACAACTCTTCTGTGTACCACCCGCAAGCTAACGGCTTGGTGGAACGATTCAACAGGGTATTGAAGTCATACATACAACTGGCTCTGTCATGCTTGATTACCTGCAAATATATCGATGTACGCCTCACGCGACAACTGGTGTTGCGCCCGCTGTACTTCTTCATGGACGCCAACCTCGAACAAGGCTCGACATAGTGGGCATGCCCGACAAATGCTTCAGCACGGACCCGTCAAGGGCGATTGAGCAGTTGCGAGAGCGCGTGAAAAACAAGCAAACCAGGTCGAAGAGCTATACAGATGAAAAACGCGGAGCCAAGGAACCAAACTTCGCCGTTGGTGATTACGTGCGGGTTAAATTATCTGCCATTCCTGGGAAGCTATCTTCACAGTTCTCCGCGCCCAAGAAGATCGTTGAAAAGCGTGGACCAGCCTCGTACTTGTTGGAAGATGGACGAGTGTGGAACGCGTCCAAGTTAGCTGCTGTTCACCCTGCAGCTGTCAGCAAAATGAGATCAGGCACATCTGCTGTTATGAACTGGTCACCGGCATCCACTCAATCGTCTGGTACAGTTATGGGTGATCTATCGCATCCTGGCACGTCAAGAGAGGATAATCATGAAAATGCGGACTCTCCTGAACCACTCGCAGCAGACAGTGCGCAAGTTTCACCCAATATGTCGGGATCTCAAGCGCGTATTAGAAGGAGCACTCGTAAGAAGAAGACACCGCAGAAGTTCAAGGACTATATTAGGTAGCAACTTTTTTTTTTCGCAAAAGGGGATATGTCGTATAAGGCGTCACTGCCGACTACGGCGCCAGGAGATGGCACGTGCTCGGCGGCCGCCTCAGCGAAGACGACGAAGAGGAAATAAAGAATGAGGAACGAATGTTTCCTTTGATGTGCCTTAATTGATATGCACGACACAACAACAGTCCCATGGTGTCTTCACTGCATTGCAGAGAACGTCAGCAGATGCGCTGGTGAGGGACATTTTGCTAAGCTTCAGCTTTAATTTTGCCCACACGTGCTCAGTCACATTCATGTCAGCGCCTTTCGATGGCCATTCTAGCTGCCACACGCCGCGTTTACAGAGGAGCTGCTTCTGTTGCTTCGCCGTATGTACATACTGGCGACAGGTCATATTGACAGTAATAATCACCATCCGGAAATGGCCCGTCAAGCGCGTACGGAATGAGTACATATCCCACGATGTTGGCGCACTTCTCTGCTGTCAGGTTTCCGTCGATGCGGTGCAGCACTCCCGACTCTGTCGCGTGACATCGCACCCCAAGTATTGACAGCGGTACGTCCATTCATTACTACCTCTTGAAGATAGCACTGCTCGTACCTCGTGTAGTCAGGGCACCACACACGGTGTTTTTGGTCCCACGCTGTAGAAACTCTAGTTTCGTCGGAAAAACTTACGTCTTTCCAGTCATTGACGGTGCACGCTGCATGGTTTACGGCAAAACCCATTCTCGACGTCTTGTTTTGCTCGGAAAGGTGGGGTTTTTGCGCTGCTATGCGACTTCTTAACCCTTGTTTGGCCAATCTCCTCTTGAGTGTCGATACACTGGCTTCAACACCGCAGAATTTGCCTAATTCTTTCGCCGTGTTGAAGGGGCTGGCGTATATGCGCCTGCAGCGAGAACTTGCTCTTGTTGCTGAGTGGTAGCTCGAGGGCGGCGGTCATGCGGTGCGTCGCAGATTCGTTTCTCTTCTTTGTACGCCTTTATGATTCTGTTCACCGCATGCGTCGACCTACCAGTCGTCGCAGCAATCTGACGTTGCGTGTACTCTATGTGCTAGCTCGACGATGAGTATTCTTTCATTCTGACGCACTCTAGCCACTTTGTCCGTGAACGTATGCCCAGCCAGAAGCAGAACAGATCGACACGTATGAAGAGCGTGTGAGCGCTGCCGTACTGCGCGTCAACGCCACTCCGTTATCGCCTGCGATCGTCTGCTGGCTCTATAAGAAAGGAATTGCCTGCAGGGGAACAGTGAGGACAAGGTATGACCTGACAAGAAATGCTGTACATTGCGAAATGTTTGACTGGCTGAAAAACATATGCCATCTATACATATATGCATAAAAGCTAATGCAAGCGTTTTAGGCGTCGAACGACTTTCTTTGTTTCACACAATGCCACGAATTAAGTTAAACAGGAGAGGGTGTACAAGGAAAAATAAGAAGAAATGCCTGGTACGATACCACGCGTCTCTGCATAGCGACGTTATTTTGACAATAAGGAATTTCTCTCCATAATTGCTCACGGGATGGCTGACTAAAATGGATTTCTTCTACACGCTTGATCTGACGTAATTATCTGAGTTTTTAGTCTCGACTGGTAAGCATTAGCCGCGGTGGTGTAGCAGTTACGGCGCTAGGCTACTGACTCGAAGGTCGCGGGTTCGATCCCGGCTGTGGCGGTCGCATTTCGACGGAGGCGAATTGCCAGATGACCGTGTGCTGTGCTTTGTCATGTAAGCGCAAGTTAAAGAACCCCGATAGTCGAAATTTCCGGAACCCTAAACTACGGCGTCTCATAATTGTATAGGTGTTTTCGGACGTAAAACCCTTAACATTATTCTTTCTACGTTGCTAATAATGAGTGTATATAATATAAGAATGGGTACAAGTTTTCTTCACCTAGCAAGCGGTTCAAGTTGAGGCGGCATGACGTTGCTAAAAATGAGTCATATCCTACAAGCACTTTTTCGAGGTCGTGGGTTGCTGGTAATACTAAAGATTAACCTCTCGAAGTAGCACAGTCCTGTAACATCACAAGTAATGGTAAGCGATACAAGCTACGCGTTCATTAGATTCAGATAGCCCTGACTACCATGGTAAGAGACTTGACAGAGTGATAGCTCTCGATCACGGCGTTGTAATGCACTTCCTCAAATTCCATAAAATTCATTCAGCGCAGTCACTATTGGCGCCTTCTTTTAATGAGTGATATGGTGAAAGGGAAAGTGATTGTAAAACTCACTATATAAACGAGAAAACAAAGACAGTGAGGCTTTCGAAGGTGGGACAATAAGATTAAGCTTAGAAATAAAAGCTTTCTAGGGTACTTTCAAGGTAGCGGTCAATAAGTGCCATGACCAGCATAATATTTCATTTTATTCGCTTTACCCTTCACACCGCGCCACGCAGCGTTTCATGCCAGCATCGCATATGCTCTGTCCAACCACTTAACCTCAACCATTTGAAATGTTTGTTCGTTCTAAGTACTTCGTCTAGTACAAAGCAGCACAACCTAATATGGCGAGCGTTGGTATTCTGCTTCTATTACAAGATTATCCAGATTGCCGCGAGATGCGTGACCAGCGCTGATTGGTGGCGTTTCAAGCTGCCTCATTGTATCTGCAGCGGGCCAAGACAGTGCACACCAGGCTCTTAGGATTCCCGCGTGTGTGGCCGTAACTTCACTCCCAAAGACACCACCATTATTGCTGCACTTGCGCTTATCTTTAATCACTTTCGGATAGCTATAATTTCTCTGCGCACTTTCAGGCCGATTTAGTATGACTACGGGCTCGGTGAGCTGACAATGAAAAACATTGTTCAGAAGCAGCGTCGCAGCCAGTTGTCCTCAGCTGCCTCTATACAGCGACCGTACCTGAATTGATTGCGCGAATAGTTCGTGCAATAGGTTTTAAAGAAATTGAAGAAAAGCGGTCACAGGAACCCTTTAAATAGTAAATACCTACAAGCAACGACACCAACTAAGCATTATGTTATTATGTTTACCTTCGAGCCACTGCACAAATGTTGGCATTTCTTCCACACGTACTGCACTTTCGTCAAGCAGGCATCGCATTTGTACAGACAGTCTGCCACTGCACGTGTAAAACTGCATTCTATACGAAGATGTAAACTGTACACACGAATGCCACGACTGAACTGCACCAGTAACACCCCGATAACCCAATGTCGCCATCCTTGGCAGGCACATATGTTTGATGAAGCTGAAGCGATAAATACCTTCCTAGCTGTTACCGTAACCTGTGATCCTCAGGCAGTGTCTGTTTGCCTACTTTGTCTCCTCGGGTTGTGTTTATTTCTACCTTCAAAGAAAGAAGGTGAAACAGGTCGTAAACATAGCCATTTTTAAATAAAAGTGCTACATCATCGTAGATTTAGTGGTATACATTTGCAAGTAGTACCAATACATTGCGAGCTGCCTGAATATATGCGTGATTTGCAGTATGATTTGGTGCGATGACGCAAGTAATTAGCACCACCCACAGCATGGTGAGTGTTGATCACCAGTGACTTATAGGTAGGAGTTCGTAAAGACGACTAGTACTTTGGTCTTGAAGAGCCATTTTGTTTGATATTCATAATGACATGGTGCGACGTAGACTGACGGCAGTGATCAGTCAGTCAGTCAGTCAATGAGATGCCTGACTGGTGATTACGCGTCACTAGTGACTCAGTAATTTTGTTTCGTGACAATGACCCTTCATCAAGCCATTCAGTGACCTTTCTTTTGATATGCATCACGGGTATGCTCAAAGAAAAGAGATAATGACACATAAGAGGTGAACTATGGTTACCACTAGTGACTCGGTAAAGGTCTGAGCAGTAATGACCACTCGATCCGTCTTGAATCGACGGTTTTTTTTTGACATGCGACATGACATATTAAATAAGCATTTGAAAATGACTTTTTTAATTTGTGATTAGTAATCACTAGTGACCTACGCACATTGCCTCTGTTGGAACCATTCGATTTGTCTTGAAATGTCTTTTGGATTGATATGCAACAATGCACGGTGCATTGATACGAATCACAAAGGCCACTGGTTGCCGAGTATTGATGAATAGTGACTTAAAGGTAGGAGCTCGTAAAGACGACTAGTAGTTTGCTCTTCAAGAGCCATTTTGTTTGATATGCATGATGACATGGTGCGACGTAGACCGACGGCAGTGATGCCTGATTGGTGATTGCGCGTCACTAGTGACTCGGTATTGTCGCTTCGTGACACTGACCATTCATGAACCCATGAAGTGACATTTCGTTTGGCACGCATCATGTCTATGCTCAGAGAAAATAACTCCCACTGAAAGGTGAACAATCATTTTCACTAGTGACTAGGCAGTAGAACTTTCTAATGATGACCACATGATCCTTCTTTAAGGACATCGTTTGAGATGTCAAGATAATCACTTGATCAAAGAGACGATTAAATGGGCATCGGATAGGTCTCTGGTGTCACTAGTGACTAGCGGACATGTGTAGCGCTTTGTTTGTAACATGACGTGCAATTTTTATCCCATGCATTAGCGTAAATAACGGCTTAGCTTGGATAAGGATTAATAAGAGGAATGCGGACAATGGATGTTTAGGGTGTGCGTGTGACCCAGGCAAACTCAGGTCGTAGGTAAGGGGGCGATCCAATATGACAGAACAGCATTAAGGCCTGGTAATAACGAGCACTGAAAGCCACTTTCAGCCTTGGAGCTCGGTCGGCCACGCGTTCCCGTGTTGCAAGTCATATTGAGCGCCACTGTACGTCTTACTCTATTCGGAAACTGCTCATTTACCACTCTAAACCTGGATAACCTTAGCAAAAAACAATCTACTCCTAACAGTTCACAGTCAGAACAAATATATTGGAAAGATACGGTGACGTTGATACATTTTTGCTGAGACCAGGGCTAAAACCCACCTCCTCTACCTGGTCGATTTAACCTAAGTGTACGAAAATTATTGGTATTTTTTTGTTTACTGAAAGCCAAGATTCTTGAAGTAAAATTTGGGGAATTGTTTTGTGTATTAAACAAGATGAGTGTAACCGGAAAATACAGAACGGCAGTTCCACTGAAGAACTTTTACAGACGCCTTGGTGGCCTTATTGTAGTTGACTCCACCGCAAAACGCAATGTGTCCTGCTCGTTTTTGTCAGTGTTAGTACCTTTTTTTGGTTTTGACCGGGAAGAATGGTTCGGAAACAATGCGGCATTCCTGTGCTTATTAGTGATATTTTCGAGCCTCATCTAACTGAAAGATCCACTGGGTCCCGCAGAGACAGGCAAGCTTCTCTGGAATAGCATCTTTTGACTCTGGTGGTTAATTCACTGCCGTGGTATTAAGACCCACTATTAAAAGTGACAGTGGGTACAGGGTAACAGTGAACAAGGCTGTTTAACCTGGCGGTTAGCACCTCAGTAAACCCTTCAGAAAATGTGCTGAAAAGCCGTCCAATTATAATCGGAATAGCTTTTTCAATCGTTGCAGCAACTGCAGATGAGACTGTCGCTACTAGGGACCCGCATTGACGAGATGTGACCGCGGCATACCCTAGATCACGCTCTTTAATCAAGGATGCATCTGCTGCCCGGGCACAACGGGGTTCCTCAACAACATCGAGGATCTGTGTTTCACGATAACGGGCGGTACAGTTAGTGACCGTGGCTGTGTGCGCTCCATCACATAACACTTGAAATCTTCAACCTCACAGTTTGATGCGCAATGTGATCCACCGCATTTAAGGCGTCCTATCGAGGACCTGCAAGCATTAGCGTTATGTCCAAATCACCAGCAGTTACGGTGCCGCAGTGACCGAGGTGTCAACGCCTCCACACAGGATAAGTAGGGCGCCAGGCATTCAGGTCAGAGGAGCGTGTTAGACCGGAAGAAGAGACGATAAAAAACGCTTTCATTTGGTACTCGAGTATCACCTACAGTCCTGTTGCATCTGTAAAATGATACTACTTCAGCAGGAGAGACAATCCGTAGGAAGGCTTCGGGAGTAATATTGGTGGGAACGCCACGAACAATGACCTTCACGCAAGCAAGATGAAGTGGTGCAAAAGCGCGAACTGCAATGTACGGAATCTCGTGCAGGCAAGTAATTCAGTCCAGCATTGAACGTTTGATGAATTACATAATATGTCACTCTTGCCGAAACGCCTCACCTCCGAGATGCCAAGAAAATGCCCTGTTATGCTGCGCAGCTCTTCTAGGAAAACTTCCGTTTTGCTCTACCGAATGGCTCCTCCATCGGTAGGCACAAGCGCCACTGGCAAACTGCTTACACCGTAATAACGTACAGTACTGGGCGAGTTAGTATTGATTCGTGTCGAAGCGAAGCGCGAGGAAAAACAGGACACAGTAAAGAATGCAATTAGCGCCTGTCCTGTGTGTTCTTTACTGTGTCCTATTTTTTCTCGCGCTTCGCTTCGACACCAATGCTTAGACCGTTCCGGAGAAAACACTCCAGCGGTACCAACTCAGTAGGGCGGCTTGCCGACCAGGGCGGACCCTGACCGGCATTTACGGCTCCTGAAGCAACAACAGAATGAAAATCTGAAGCAGAAAAAAGAACTAGGAACGCTAGAATGTGGCCAAGCACCACTAACGCCTTACGCTTCCGTGTCCTCTTCTCGCGCCCTCTGCCACATGGCTCATACCCACTCTCGGGGATTGGCCAAGAAATAATATTGTGAAAATTTTTTTCAAGTATTTTCAGTATTGAGTGTTGATGACAATAAAAATAAATAAAGAAATCATTAAATAAATAAAATTTAGGAACAGAACTTCAGCGCAAATGAAGACGAACCACAAAGACTAGAAAGACAAGCACTGACCCTTACTAACAACTGCTTTATTCTTCTCTCAGCATCGCATATATATGCCACAACCACAATCATTGCATGCGCACGCGTAGCTTCGTATTACTTACGTAAGAACATAGATATTTAACCAAGATATGCCACACCCACAATCTTTGCATGCGCACGCATGCAAAGATTCGCATATCTTGGTTAAATATCTATGTCCTTACGTGTGTAATACGAAGCTACGTGTGCGCACGCAATGATTGTGGTTGTGGCATATATATGCGATGCTGAGAGAAGAATAAAGCAGTTGTTAGTAAGCGCCAGTGCTTGTCTTTCTAGTGTTTGTGGTTCGTCTTCATTTGCGCTGAAGTTCTGTTCCTAAATGCTATGTACCAACTAGGCCCAACAAAAGTTTTACTGAAATAAATAAAAATACGCAACAGAGAAAGAGTGCAATACTTGCTTTTCAAACATTCAAATCAAACACTTTAATCTTTGTCCCGAATAGTAATTAGAATAAGAATAACAAGAAGAACAATAATAATAAAAATAATGAAAAAAGAAAACCTTTTCTTCTTTTTTTCTATTATAAGAATGCCTATACAAGTGGGAATATAAAGTCGCATTCGTTTTGTTTTGTGAAAGTATCTACACAAGGCGTCAAACGCGTTCCTGTGT
Organism: Rhipicephalus sanguineus; assembly: GCF_013339695.2. Lineage (NCBI taxonomy): Eukaryota > Metazoa > Arthropoda > Arachnida > Ixodida > Ixodidae > Rhipicephalus > Rhipicephalus sanguineus. Next base: position 211,180,347 of record NC_051177.1, read on the forward strand.
CTGAAGCCCAGGGCTGAAGCACCAAAGGTAAGCACATTGTGAATTGTGAAGTTCAGCCCCACGTTAGCGAATAGGATAACAAGAACTCTTTTTCTTAGTAATCTGTATCGGCGGCATGATAAAAAATAGTGCTCTATTGATTCCATTTCTAAACAATAGTGACATAGCGGTGATATCGCCAGACCAACCCTGTGTGAATATAGATTTAACGGGGGCACACGACATTGTAACCTAGTTACTAAAACTTCCAATTGTCTAGTACGACACCTCTGGATCTTCCACGGAAACTTTTCTATAGCGTCTGCACGAAGTGAAAATTTTCTATATCTAATCGCAGTTACAATGGCCACTACAGGAAGGGCATAAAAAATTGGACCATTCAATGCAGCTGACCCCAGTGAGTCAGCCATTTCATTTAATTCTAATCCACAGTGACCAGGTACCCATAGTAATTTTAAGAGCTTCAGCTGTGGACAGGGGCGTAGCCAAGGGGGGGGGGGGGGGGGGTTGGGGGGGTTCAACCCCCCCCCCCCCGAAATCTTTCAGTTTTGCTTGCGTATATAGGCACGCACACATACAAACGCACGCACGAACATACATAAAGTATGGTTGAACCCCCCCCGAAAAAAATTTCTGGCTACGCCCCTGGCTGTGGAGGAATTAGCGTAAGAAACGTCTTAAGAGCAGTTGATTTTGCTGAAGCTGTAAGCGACGTGCATACTGACATGGAGTCTGTTATTATTGTTATTGCGCTATGGGCGTTCAAAGCTAGTTTGCGCAGTGCTATAATGATTGCCAAGAGTTCAGCTTCAAAAATGGGGGTGAAGTCCGGTAGTCCTAATGAATATGACCAGCCAAGCGAAGGGGAGTAAAATGTCTATGCATGCCTTTTCGTCTATTACTGAAGCGCCTGTGGCTACAACATTATTTCTTTCCACATGTGCAAGATAATCTTCCTGCTCGCTTGTTTTTTTTGTTTGTTTGCAGCCTGTCAAGTTTGGCACATACGCGATCTGGGGGATTGGCCAAGAAGACGTATTGCAGCCTATGGATGATAACTACATTAACGTTTACCTCCCTATCGCTAAAGTAGAAAAAAATTATAAAGAGGAATAAAGTGAGAGTATAGAAAATTAAATTTAGAAAAGGGGAAGAAAATAGGTGCTATTACAATAACGGAAGTCTGAAATTAAGAGCCTACCAGAAAGATGAGTTTACCTGACTCGCGGTACCGCCTTTTCATTTTGCTTTCTTCAAAATTGTAGCACATACCCTAATAAAATATTTCTGGCGCAGCTGAGACAACCAAGGAAAAAAGGGAGAAGACCGGATAGGGCGCCACACTTTCAACTAGTTTATTTTTCGTCACATTACCCAAATATTTACGCTTCCAGATATGCACACAAAGAGGGGGCGAGGCACAAGCGACTATCACATAGCACAAAGAAAAAATAAAAAATAATAAAAAGGTAGACAGAAAAAAGCTGTCGCACATCGGTATCTAAAAGTAGGCATTTCTTCTTGTGCAAGTGATCCACGGGACACTGAAGCATTCATTTCCCTTCCTCTGTATGTGATATGCCTCAAGTAATTCACGTGTTAACGTTTCCCCGCTTCGTCCTATCACACGAGTTTCTCTGAACAATGGGGTGCAGCCGCACGAAGCAAAATGGAACGGCAGGTGTGAACCCACACTATTTTTATATAATAATATATGCTCCCCAAGGCGGTCATTAACACAGCGACCTGTTTAGCCTGTGTACGACTTGCCACAGCTCAACGGAATTTCATAAACAACGCCCGCCATGCAAAGCAGAACTGGCCAGGCGTGCTTCATTTCGCATGAAAGCTTGGCTTTTTGCGAACAAATGCGGGCACAAAGCTTCGAGAGCTTGTTCGGTGCCGAGAAGACCACTGGAACGTCATGCCTGTTCGCACTTTTTTTTTTGTCAAATTGTGGGCAATCTTGTGTATGTAGAGCAGAACCAGTGGTTTCTTTTTCGGCATAGCCTCGGGCTGCCTGCTGCATCCTTTAAGCTTCCGGAGCAGAGATTCGGACACACTGGTTAAGATCACCGAAAGTAAACCGGCTGCAACCAGTTTTGAAATCAGCACCTGAAAACTGTCGTCCACGGTGTGCTCGCATAATTTCAACAACGCAGACCGGAGACACATTGTCGCAATGGCTCTTTTCAAGGTTTTTGAGTGTGCAGATTCGTAAGGCAAGAGGTCCTTACGTGCACGGGGGCTGTTCATCCAGCACGAATGTGCAGCGTTCATTGACACGTTGATGTCCAAACACTGCAAATGAGTGTGAACTTCTTCCCTGCATTAGAAAATGTATTGATAGCAATGGTAGCATTGACTTTACGAACTGTTGTGGTTTATCAATTGACAATATCTTGTCTCCGCTCGAATTTTACTTGAGTAGCACTTTTCGTTCTTTTAATGACTATCTCAAACGCATTTCCATTGGTTCATGTGTAGCTCCTGTCCTATGCAACATCTTTCTCTCATCCGTTGACCAGGCACTTGCTACAAACCTCGACTCGGATGTTTGTCCCACAGTTTTGGGGGCGAAGCTCCTTATGCCGTGGGTCTGTCCATCCTCCGTTTGTAGGTTTGTAGGTTTGTAGTAGCGACCTCTAGTTCGTGAGAAGCGCGCGTTCTGGTATGCAGTAGAAGAAGACGTTGACGAGCGAGACTCTCGTGCGTGTTCGCCTGTGTGGCATTCTTTCTTCTTTACTGCGCGCGTTCTGGTATGCAGTAGAAGAAGAAGACGACGTTGACGAGTCACATTCTCGTTTGCGTGTTCGCCTGTGTGGCGTTCTTTCTTCTTTACTACGTCTCGTGTTTTCAACGACACCCGAAGACAACATTTCAGCAGTAACGCGCCATGAGGCTCCATCTTGGCACGCTTTCTCTTTAGCTCGGAGTCGCCAGATGGAAGACAAGGCTGCGGAACGGAGGTCACGGAAGGCGGCGGCAGCGCGCGCTCGCAGACAGAATCCTGAGGTGAGAGCCCGCGAGGCCGAAGCTGCACGTCGACGCCGCGAAGCAGATTCCGCCGTTCGAGCCCGCGAAGCCGAAGCTGCTCGACAAGCTGCACGGCTGCGCCGAGAAGACCCCGCCGTTCGAGCCCGCGAGGCCGAAGTTGCTCGACAAGCTGCACCGCTGCGGCGAGAAGACCATCCGAGGGACGTGTATAGACCTCGTATTTTCTAATTTCCAGTAGTCAACTCGTAAAAGAACCGCTGTCCCTTCACTTCACGGACCATAAAGCCGTGATAATGAAGGGACAACGCAAGCCAAGCATCATCTAATTAAGAAAAATAAAAGTTTCATGTTTCTAATATACACACTGTGTTTCTCACTCTTCATATGATGACTGGTGGGGCGTTACACAGAACATTCACGGTTGACCGGTGATTCTCTCCGGAGCTTCGCCTCACTCATCATCATTCACCAATTGGATATGCTGTGATGTTTTAGATACGTTGACAATTTTCTTGTATTAACGCGATAGCGTTAAAGAGCTCGTATCGCAGAAATTCCGCCGTCGGCGTCGGCGCCGGTACCGTTGGTTGTGAGCGAAAAATCATCATCGTCTCCGTGACTGAAAAATCGAAAAAGCTGCAAATAAAATAAATAATAAAAATGTTGGGTCCGAGTGAGAATCGAACCCAGGCCGTCTGCGTGGCAAGCAGGTGTTCTACCACACAGCCACGCCTCTGCTTGGAGCTGCGCTGAAAGTAACTTTGATGCTTCCCAAAAATACGCGTCCTGTATACAGATGTCACAGTACGAGATGTAATATGGCAGCAATATCGCGTGGTACAAGCGTACATTGCCATCGGGCATCGCATCACGTCAATATCATAACGACTTGGCGGTTTAAAGACAGCCACCCATTACAAAAGGCACACAAATTACTGCGCGTATTCCCTTAAGACCACGTAGTGGGTGCATCGCAGCTTCGAAAAAGGTTCTCGCGCATAATTGCTCCTGGTTTAAAGCATGCTACCCATTACATAAGGCACACACCTTATTGCGCGCATTCTGTTAAATACTTGTAGTGTGCGAAGTGCGCACTAGGGGCAGGATATTGCTATCGCGTTCAACTCTTAAAGGCGAAGCTTGAGCGTCTCCCAATTTTTTCTAAACACCGCTAACTCTTTGATCGGTTGTGACGATGTAAAGAATGTTTTATCAGTTTTTATACAGCATGGTAAATAAAGACTTGACGTTTACGCATGAGCTACCTCAAGACACTCATTTGCAGTTTTTAGACATCAACGTGTCAATAAACGCTGCACATTCGTGCTGGATGAACAGCCCCTTGCATGTAAGGACCTCTTGTCTTACGAATCTGCACATTTGAAAACCGTGAAAAGAGCCATTGCGACAATGTGTCTCCGGTCTGCGTTGTTGAAATCATGCGAGTACACCATGGACGACACTCTTCAGGTGCAGATTTGAAGGCTTGTTGCAGCCGGTTTCCCTTCGGCGGTCTTAACCAGTGTGTCTGAATCTCTGCGGAAGCTTAAAGGGATACTGAACAAAAATTTGAAAAAGCTACGAAAACACTTACATTCGACTCGGACGACACGACTGTTCCTGTACGCAGCGTTTATTTCACGTAATTTCGAGCAGTTGGCCGTATTTGTAGTGGATTGTGAGAGCGCGGCGGCTGCATGCCACTGCGCTTGTCGGCGGACGTGACGTCGAGTGCTCTAGCAAGAGGGGGGCAACCGGCACGCTCTCTCCTGCCCTGCCACTTCGCTTTCTCCACCTCTCCTCTCAAGAACCGAGGGTGGCTGGTGTGGCGCTGAGCCTTGTGCTCTTTTCACCACATAGGAAACAAAATAGCGCTTCTTCCTCAAAAACCGCTACAACTACCGAGCGTGTCGCGAGGGAGCAAAGATGCAAGGTGCGAGTGACAGTGGTTCCACGAGCGGTCATTGCGACTCCGTGTTCGACAGGCCTCCAAAACGGATGCGCCAAATACAACCATATGCGTGTGACCGTTCTGCTGTGTCAAGCGACAGCAAGGACGACGAGCCAGACGAGCCGCCGTAGCCCAACGTGGGTCGGCAGCCGGAACCAGCAATTTACACAGTAACTCATAATCACTATCCTCGAAGTGTTCGGAGCACAAAAAGTCACGCTTTGAAGGCACCCACGTTGGCTGCGATGGGCGCGCAGCGCGAATCCATATCTTTCGAAGCTTCGGCTCTGTTGGAAAGGTATGACAGGGCACACCCTAGCGCAGAACAGCGTTGAGGCATTCTGCGTTGTGTCAGGTGCTTCACCGTTCACCTTACGTAGCAGCACACAACACAGACGGCAAATTCGTAGACGTGGGCGCAAGCTCCGCTTGAGAAAACAAATATACGGCCGAGAGCGCGGCAATGGCGTCGTTGGCTGCCGGTTGAAAACACGCACGGAGAACACCTTCCAGTTCCCGACCGTGAAAACACGTTTTGAGAGAGACCCGCGGCAGCGGGTGGCGGCTTGCGATGTCGATTGGTAAGCGATTTTGCTGCGAGCACGGTTGGCGAGTCACTATCCGCGGAGTTTCGCGTCACTTGCTCTCTAGTTCGCGGCGCGGCCGCTAGACGCGCCAATTCGCGAAAAATGCATTTTATTCATTATTTTCTGCTAGTCTCTTGCTGAAATGAAGGTTGTTTCAACAAATTTCAGCACCCAATCTTTCAATTGAGTCATTTATCTCGGCGGTGAAAATTTTGTTCAGTATCCCTTTAAAGGATGCAGCAGGCAGCCCGAGGCTGTGCAGAAAAAGAAACCACTGGTTTCGCCTTACACGCACAAGATTGCCCACAATTTGAAAAAGAGTGCAAACAGGCATGACGTTCCAGTGCTTTTCTCGGCATCCAACAAGCTCTCGAAGCTTTGTGCCCGCATTTCTTCGCAAAAAGCCAAGCTTTCATGCGAAAGAAAGCACGCCCGGCCAGTTCTGCTTTGCGTGGTGGGCGTTGTTTATGAAATTCCGTTGAGCTGTGGCAAGACGTACGTAGGCCAAACAGGCCGCTGTGTTAATGACCGCCTTGGGGAGCATATATTATCAATTAAGAATGGTGTGGGTTCACACCTGCTGTTCCATTGTGCTTCGTGCGGCTGCGCCCCACTGTTCAGAGAAACTCGTGCGATAGGACGAAGCTGGGAAACGGTCGCAGGTGAAGTACTTGAGGCATATCGCATGCAGAGGAAGGGAAATGAATGCGTCAGGGTCCCGCCGATCACTCTGCACAAGAAGGAATGCCTATATTTAGATAGCGCTGTGCGATAGCTTTTTTTCTGTGTGCTTTTTAAATTATTTATTTTTTATTTATTTTTTCTTTGTTCTATGTGATAGTCGCTTGTGCTGTGCCCCCTCTTTGTGCGCATATCTGGAAGCGTACATATTTGGGTAATGTGAGAAAAAATAAGCTAATTGAAAGTCTGGCGCCCTATCCTGTCTTCTCCCTTTTTTTTTCCTTGGTTGTCTCAGTTGTGCCACAAATATTTTATTAGGCTATGCACCAACGCGCCCAACGTCACACTCTGCTATAGCACTTACCCACTGTGGGGGATTTGCCAAGACTGCGTATAGTAATTTCTTTCTGATAACTTCAATGCGTATTAATACTGATAAATAGAAAACTAAATTAAAGAGAGAGATTGAAAAAAAATAAAATGACAGCTAATGTATTAAGAATTGTGCAATTTTGAGCAGACCGCAGCTGTATTCCTCTGACCCAAACAATTTTGAATTGACATCAATTTAAACTGTTATATTTCAACACATTTTTAATTACTGTAAAAATATTTATTAAAATAAAGATTAGAATGGTATACGTTTTGTAGCTTGAATAAAATTACACACGGCATCAAATACAGCCCTGCGGCTCTGTCCCAAAACGGAGGTACCGAAGCTTAGTACTATTTCTGCAGATGAACTTTAATCTGTTTTCGAAAATGGAATAACTAGAAGTCGTTTTCTAAGTAATGAATACCTGCGACATGACAAAAAACAATGTTCGGCAGTTTCTATTTCATGTGTTCGTTAATGTCACTTCTTCCTTATCAGAGCATTAAATTCTTTCACCCTATTGTTCCACTACCCTTTTCTAACGGGTAAACATTTGTACAGTCCGCGTACCCGACAACAGGCCGATGTCTGCAGTCTTCATTTATACCCTTAAAGAAGATACACGGCGTTTCGGCAGAGCAATACCATAATGGCTTATCGATATGGAATTGTCTAGTATTATAATTACTTTATTTTGCTCGTGCGCACCTGGTTTTGTCTCCATATCAGTTTCCTTTCTCCCTCTTTTTTTTTGCCAACACTTGCCCCATTAATGCATATTGAAGCACCTTAGTTAATTTTTCAATCTTGTATTTCGCTCTTTCTCTTTGGACAATCCTCCTTGTTACGATGTCGGCGATTGTCATCGTAGTTATGTGCTTGCCACACTTCATCTATGGGGATGTGCCATAAATGTGTATCGCCATCATCGGCTACATCGGTAAACAGCATACGAGGGTAGCTATATTTGAAAGGTTGCATGCTCGCATCGTTCGGTAACACTAGAAGAGCATGACTTGTAGATCTGCGTACACCTGTGAGGCAATGCGCACTGTCAGGTCCTTTCTTGGCTGCCGTTGACGTCTTACTGGGCTGGCGGAATGACGTAGTAATGTTCCGTCCTGTTCTTGTTCCATTGAGCCTGTGGGGTCCGCCGTCTACTCCAAGGAATAGGCGCTCAGCGGGATGAACCAAAAACCATTTATCAGTAGCAAGAACACATTAAAGAAAACGTTACGGCGGCAAGGGCAATCATAAAACAAACGAACAGTTTCTACGCACAGCTTCCGTGCCGGTCCCGCTAACCTTGGCCCCGGCGGACCACACGTTGCGCACACCAGCACACTCCACGCAAGTTCACCGGCCACTCCCCCTTGGCAGCTCGCTGCATTTGGTTATGAAGCTTTTGGTCATCGAGGGACATGCGCAGTGGTCCCGTTGTCGCTTGATAGCACCGTCGGTGTGGACGAGGGCAAGGGTTATCAGCGATCTCCACACATCCCCCCCCCCCGCTTAACAAAAAAAGTTCGTTGCAGCTCCTTGGCAGCTCCCAGCTTTGCTTTGGCGGTGGCCTCGTGGTCTCCCTTGAGGTCAGCCAAAGTCTGCGGGGCTGCCGCCCCAATCGCTGCCGACGTTGCCTGGAACTTGCGCAGGGTGCAACCGGGCTCGTATCCGTGCGCTCGACCGATATCTTCTTTCCGTGCAATTCGGTGGAGTTCAGGGTCTGGATGCACTTGTTCGCCTCCTCGGCGGTGCTCAATGTGATGAAGCCGCAACGCTGCGCGCCAGGCGTCCTGCTCGCAGTGACGACCTTTGCGAACACCCCCTCACCGTGCTCGCCGAAGAGTGCCTCGAGGTTGCCCGTCCGAGTGGTTACGGCCAGACCGCTCACCCACAGGTTGTAGACGGGCTCGTTTTCCGCAGTCACCTCAGCTGTCGTCTTTGCGGCCGTGCAGGCTGCCTTCTTCCTTCTCGTAACGGCCCTCTTTGCGGCATCCTCCGCGGCCTCAGTCGTCGTCGCTCCTTCAGGCCTTGTTGCGAAAGGTGTCTCGATGCCGGCAGCCTCAGCAGCTTTCGGCGTCTCCGTAGGTCCACTCACTCTCGCCGCAGTGGCGTGGTCCTCTTCCGTCGCGCGCGTGTTCCAGTCGTCGATGTCGTTGGAATGCGCGACCAACGCCACCTCAGCTTCGTCGCTGGCATCTCGGTCTTCTGTCGCCGCTAAAACTTCCCCGGCATTTTCGTTCGGCTGTCCCTGGCAGCCTCACCGTCGTCTCCGCTGAAATCGGACTCGGCCTGGTCCATTTCCGCCTCACCGCTGTCGGCACATTTCTTCGAGGCGTCGCTTGTGTGGACCTCGGGACCCCTTTGAGCCGGTCCTTCTAGCTGCCCGAACAGCGGCGCCAGCTCTCGTCCACTAGCGATCGTGGGGATTGCCATGCCCCTCGCTGCAAGGTAGGCTACGGAGACGGCATGTCCCCGCGCCGCGCAGTACATTGCTGATGCCAGATCAAGACGCTCCGTCGTCTCAAGAAGACTCTTGAGAGCAGCCTCCATTCTTCCTCGTAGCTAGACGCGGCCGTTTGCACGTTGGACGCCAGTTGTGGGGTCCGCCGTATACTCAAAGGAATGGACGCTCAGCGGGATTAACCAAAACACATTTATTAGTAGGAAGAACACTTTAAAGAAAACGTTACGACGGCAAGGGCAAACATGAAACAAACTCACGAACAGTATCTACGCACAACTTCTGTGCCGGTCCCGCTAACCTTGGCCTCGGCGGACCGCACGCCGCGCACACCAGCACACTCCACGAAAGTTCACCGGCCACTCCTCCATGGTTGCTCGCTGCGTTATGTTATGAAGCTTTTGGTCTTCGAGGGACATGCGCAGTGGCCTCCGTTATCGCTTGGTAGCACCGCCGGTGTGGACGAGGGCAAAGGTAATCAGCGATCCCCACAAGCCTCACGTCAAACTTTCGTCAACGCCAACACAATCATGGGCGGAAAGAAGCAGAATTTCCTGAAGAGCTGATACACCGTTCCTGTTTACTGAAAATCCCATTTTTTCTTGAATGAAAAGTAGCGTCGCCTGCTCTGACTCGATTTGTTATATACCGGCTGAGATAAGTCACGCTCCGAAGTAGAGAGGGCACGCCTGGGCTGAGCTCTCAGAACTAAAGCGGGGGATGAGGGTAAGGTCTGGGTCCCCGACTGGTTCTGCTTCCTATTGCTTATTGTGCAGTGGCTTGCAAAGATAGCGGCATCTTGCGGCAAGGCGCTAAAAAAAAGCGGATCTTGAGCAATGAAGAGTTCGCTGAGCGATGTCGTAACGTGCGCAGTCGACTTGAGACGGCGTTGCAACACCACCACGCAATGTATTAGTAACACACGAGTAAATTTATTTTTTTGCAGCCCTACGAAAGACCACTGCCAAAATTATCGACAGTTAGCGATCTTAAATACCGTTCGGAAGGGAGCACTGTCTGGCTGGTCCGTGAAAGTGTAGGTTTTGTTCGGTATATAAATTAGCTGTTGAGTCATTTTAACGTCGCGAGTTTTCGAGGTTTTGCGACGTCGCTTGACAGGCAGGCGATCTTAGCTCAGACGGAACATTTCTGAAAGTTAAGAAAGGACTAATGACGAGAAAGAGGGAATGTAATAATGATTTATTCTCCTATATTCTACTTAATCGTGATTAGCCTTGCAGTCGCTATGCGATGGGGCCGTTTCGTGACTTTTGCTGCATGACTGACCCACAGGCGCTGTGGGCAAAGCCCTCAAGTGTTGAACCAGTGAGAAATGCGGAGAGCGCAAGGAAGTGACCTGTGAATGGTCTGCGCATTGGTTGTCACCAAAACAGCAGTGCTTTCTTGCGCAGCCTTACCGAATCAAGCACCTCCGCTTTGCTCCGTAGAAAAGAGCATGTTCGAAAAATGAAAACGTGCAGCTTCCTTTTCTGCATTTAGATACTGGAATGTTTTGGATATTTTAACACGAAATCGTTTTATGCAAGGGCCCACCATGACTCCACTGACGAATTTCCGTCACAGATATGACGTTGTAAGATATACACTAACAGATGGCAGTGAAAAAAACTCGAAGAAAAATTACACCGTCTTCCGCTAAAGGGAACCATGTGTGGATGCGAAGCAGCGGGGAGATGGTTCGCTTGAGCGGGAGATGGTGTAATTTTTTTTCTTGCGTTCTCGAGCCTATGCCTTCCTCTGGCGTAGAATCAGCAGTCTTTCAGTCTCTATCCATCTCCCGCTGCGTGGAACTGCAGGCGTCCGAGGTATTAGACTCCCGCAAAGTCGCAAGATCATGTGCGTCTGCCTCCCTGCAGTCCATGCCATAGGTTTCGTCGTGGGATTCCTCAGCGAAGTAAGGAGAGCACGAGCACCCCACGTCTAGAGCCACGGAAGCAGAGGCGGCCATCGGCCGCTCGTGCCACGTCAAGACGCCGGAGGCATCGCAGAGGGGGGGGGGGGGAGCATGCACAATGGAGCCCGGACGCCTACGGACACAGCCCCGAGAGAAAGATGCTTCGAATCTAAAAGTTTTATTGCTTGGAGTCGAACCAACGACCCCTTGCTTCACAGCGCGCGGTGCGAAACCGCTCGGCCACAGAGCGTACAGCCGCCCATTTTATGAACCTGAACGCGCGAGCTTCGACGGCTGAGTTGATAAGCGCCGTACAAAGAAGCAAAGCGGCGAAATTAACGAGAAATGAATGCGCACGCCCGCTACAACAGTCGTGGGCAGCTGTCTTCTGCTAGGCTTTTCCGGGAACCGGACACCGCCCCCGCTTCTTTTGAGCACCACTATAGTCATCCTTTTTTTTCCGAACGATGCCATCAAGTTATGCAGAAAAGTGGTCGCGCTTGAGATGGAAGGGATGTGATTGCACGCGGGCTGATTTACTACGTCGTATCAGCATTTTTTACAGCCGTGCGGAGTCCACAAGAAACTATCAGCGGTTAGCGCGCTCTCTGGCTCCCATCATTTTTTTCATGTTCTTAGTCGATCGGGTCAGCCGTGGTGGTGACGGGATTACGGTGTTCGGATGCTGACCCGAAGGTCGCGGGTTCGATCCCGGCCTCGGAGGTCGCATTTCGATGGAAGCGAACAGCTACAGACCCGTGTATCGTGCGATGTCAGTGTCTATCTCATGGAGACATTGCAAATCATGACAATGGTAATTAGAACCTTCCTAATTGAAACAATGTCAAGTAACACTATGCTAATTAACTATTTGCTAACTGGGACCATGTCGTTTATGAACTCCCGTTTAAGACCATGCTAACTAAGACGTTACAAACTAGTGTGATGTCACTGAAGACGTCGCCAATTAGCAAGGCTTAATTATCATAGTCCGACTTAGCACGATCCTCATTAGAAATATCTACATGCCCGTGTATTGTGCGTTGTCAGTGTCTGTCTAATTCAGACATTGTTAATGATGACAATGTTATTTAGACCTTGCTAATCAGAGCCATGTCAATTAACATTATGGTGATTAACTCTTTACTCATTAGGACCATGTCGTTTATGTACTCCCAATTAAGACCGTGCTAATTAAGACCTTGCACACTAGTGGGATGTCACTGAAAACGTTGCTAATTAGAAAGGCTTAATTACAATAGTCCTACTTCGCACTATCATCATTAGCATTGTCCTATTCAGCGAGGTCATAGAGCAAATTAATTAACACGACCTCCGTGAGTATGTTACTATAGTTGGGTACAACTTTAGAAGACAGGAGAGGACCCGCCCAGATGACCGAAGCGCAGCAGCCAATTGGCTCCGCGATTAAAGAAATAGTCCCGCTCGAAAAATTGTGACTGCTTCTAAAACTCGTATTTGTCGGTATAAATAAGATTTGTGTATCGTGACGAGCGCTTTGGTAAAGCTGTAATCATGGAAATTCTACAGCACATGCCGGATCGCGATAGAAAAGTAACTCCGTGCCTTCTACAACGCTGGGCGTCGTCTGCTACGGAGCAAGATTGACGGCACCGGATGTGTAATTATAAAGCAATCGCTGGCTTAATAGCATAAAATTCGTATGTACTTTTAGTGTGTTTGCACAGGCTTATGTTTTTTTCAATGTGTCAGGCTGTTTTTTTTTTTCGGTTGCGAACCTACAATCTCGTCAATTCGCGCACGTTGGCTCACGGCATTCCGTGCCAGTTTTCCGCCATGGAGCCCAGTGAGGTGACATCGGAACGCGATCCTTTTTTGCCGTACAAGCCTTGTGTCATCTGGATGGCCACACCACCAAGGAGCCTCGGCAAGAACAAGAGCTGCCACATCCTGAACAGCGATTCACGCAACACGATCTTCCACTGCTACACGTGTTGGCGCAACAGGGAGCCTGAACGCAGCATGTAGGACACGAGCAAGTTTGTCGCCGACATGCTTGGTGTCGGTCGAAGGACTGTGTTCAGGGTTAGGGAGGAAGTTAAAGCTCAGGATTTTTCGGGTGGCAAACTGACGACGCCCTCGCGAAAGCGCCCACGCAATGCGGAGAAGACAAGACGCAGCGCGAAGTTTGACAGCTTCACGTTGTGCGCGCTGAGGTCAAGTGTGCACGATTTCTTTCTCCGCAACGAGATACCGACGGTCGAGGAGATAACTGCCGAGTTCTCGGAGCGTATGGAACACCCACCACTAAGGCGTTGTACTGTGCGTCGCCTTCTTGCCGAGATCGGCTTCAAGCATGAAAAGAGAAGCCGCAACTCGCTGCTTATCGACCGGGATGACATCACCGATTGGCGGAATCGCTACCTCCGGGACATGGTGCGTTACCGGGCGGAAGGCCGAAAGATCTTCTACCTGGACGAGACATGGGTGACGTCGGGACACACTCGGTCGATCGTGTGGACAGACACCGTGGTGCAGAAGCGCGGACGCCTGTTTGCTCGAGCAAATGGCCTGACTACGGGCCTAAAACGACCTTCTGGGAAACGTCAGCGCCTGATCGTGAGGCACTTCGGCAGCGAGGATGGCTTCGTCGACGGTTGCTTGCATGTATTCCGAGGCCGAAAGACAGGCGACTACCACCAGGAAATGGACGGCAATTACTTTGAGGGCTGGTGCAATGTCGTTCTGCAGAAGTTGCCAGCTGGTAGCGTCATTGTTTTAGACAATGCACCTTACCATAGCCGGCGAGAAGAGAAACTGCCGACGACGGCCTGGAAGAAGGAAGAGATACAGGAGTGGCTGACAAGCAAGAACATCACCTACGGTAAAAGGATTATAAAGAAGCAGCTGCTTGAGCTGGTGGCATCTGTAAAGTCACGCTTTCTGAGCTACACCGTAGACAACACAGCTGTAAGGGCCGGTTGCATTGTACTCAGGCTCCCGCCGTACCGCTGCGAATTTAATCCCATTGAGCTTGTGTGGGCCAAAATCAAAAAATGGCATCGCTGCGGACAACAGAGACTTTAAGCTGTCTACGGTCGACGCCATCTTGAGAGATAAAATCAAGCAGGTAACGGCGGAAAATTCTGATGTTCTATAAAGGCGCGTTTACACTAGAGCGACACGACACCGATTTCGGTCTGCCGACTGTCGCCGGGAGTGTCTTTTGTCGTGTCGTCGTCCTATCTACACTGCTACGACGCCAACAGTCGGCCGATCGTCTAGGAAAAACGCCGTCCACGTCTTATCGTGCTCTCAGCTTCTCGTCGGCCGATTCTCTTGTCACACAGAAAATGCGCACAGCGACACCGACTAAGCTTGCTCGCAAAAGTTGAAAACGGGGGACCACCTGCAGCTCATTTAGGCCGTCCTCCCTCCTCTACCATTGTCCATCTCGGTGTAGCGGCGCGGCGCCCGCCACCCCTTCCGGCGTCGGGGGACGCGGGTGCGGACAGACAAAAGGAAGCAAAGAAAAGACGTCGGAGGGGTGCGCGAGATGCCTATTGTCAAATGCCCGAGGGTGTAGAGGGGGATCTCCCCCAAGATTTCCCCCTTCGACGTTCGAAGCAACGACATGGGCAAATTTTCGCTCGGCCAAGGCGCGTTTACACTAGAGCAACACGACACCGACGCAGACACGAGGCAGACGCAGACGTTCGGCCGACGAGTCGCCGGCCGACGATGTCGCCGGACCGTCTGGTCATACTAGGCCGACGACGACCCCGACGCCTCCAAAGACAGCATGTCGTAGTAGTGTAACATGATGGCAGACCAAAAACACCAGCAAAACGCATCGGGAGACTGGTCGTCGGCAGGTCGTCGGGAGATCTGTGGCCGAGCGAAAGTTTGCCCATGTCGCTGCTTCGAACGTCGAAGGGGGAGATCTCCCTCGACATCCTCGGGCATTTCACATTGGGCATCTCACGCACCCCTCCAACGTCTTTTCTTTGCTTCCCTTTGTCTGTCCGCACCCCCGTTCCCCGACGCCGGAAGGGGTGGCGGGGGCCGCGCCTCTACACCGAGAGTGACAATGGTAGAGAAGGGAGGATGGCCTAAATGCGCAGTATGTGGTCCCCCGTTTTCAACTTTTGCGCGCAAGTTTCAAGTTTCAAGTTTTGCGCGCAAGTCGGTGTCGCTGTGCGCACCTTCTGTGTGACAAGCGAATCGGCCGACGAAAGGCTGGGAGCACGATAAGACGCGGACGGCGTCTTTCACAGACGATCTGCCGACTGTTGGCGTCGTTGCAGTGTAAATAGGACGACGACATGACAAAAGACACTCCTGGCGACAGTCGGCAAACCGAAATCGGTGTCGTGTCGTTTTAGTGTAAACGCGCCTCCACAGATCTCCCGACAACCTGCCGATGGCAGGTCTGCCGATGCGTTTTGCTGATGTTTTTGGAGGCGTCTGCGTCGTCGTCAGCCTAGTGTGACCAGACGGTCCGGCGACATCGACGGTGGGCGACTCGTCGGCCGACCGTCCGTGTCTGCCTCGTGTCTGCGTCGGTGTCGTGTCGCTCTAGTGTAAACGCGCCTTAACGAGCATTGACATCGCACGGCACGCTGGCCTCAAGCTATTCGCCTCCATCGAAATGTGACCGCCGCGGTCGGTCGCGACCTTCGGGTCAGCAGCCGAGCACCATAACCTGTGCTCCACCGCGGCGGAAAGCCACTCGCGGATATTAACCTCCACACTAAATGGCAAGTAAACCTTCGCGCTAAATAACACGTATACGTGAGGTTCCTAAACGATACTTGAAATACGTGGCGCAAGGTTGCAACTGAGAAGAAACAAGAAGAGACAGAAAGAACGCCAACTCACAACTAAGTTTATTTTCACGAAGCGTTCACAATATAAGGGCTCTTGGCGGACATGCGCAGAACATTTCCTTCACCGCACGTGCAGGCATGAACAGACGAAGTTTAAAAAAATCGCAATCATGATATCTGGAAACCGGCAACAAACAGATGTATCCTAATGTAAAGACGTCGAAAAAAAACAAAAACAAACACAAATCTGCGCGAAGGTCGAGGAAGAAACCACAAAAAGACTGGCAGACACTACGTAGCCAACCATCTAAAGTACATCTAGATCCAACAATTGGAATTCACTACTATGCAGCAGAACTGGCGGCAGTCAGTTTGAGTTACTTGAAGCCTTTCACATAAGGAAGAAAGGTGATTCTTGCGTCAGCGTGCCGTACCAACACCGCAAACTCAAAACCAACCAACACCGCAAACTCAAACCAGTAGGCGCATCACGTCAAGCAGAAAACGTAACCACATATTCCTGAAAAAAAAAAACTCTTAGTACAAACCCCGCAGAAGCAGCAATAAAACGTGTGAGGAATAGCGACGTACTGCACAATTAACTGAGACGTGTCTGGCATGTTATAGCACGCAGCGATTTGCGCGAACTTCGACGAGTACTTATAGTGGAAGGACAGCAACTTTTACCTCGCGTAGTCGCGTCAAAAATGTCGGCCGAAAGTTCTCTCTTTCGATTCGGTGTAACCAAGCCTTCCTTCGCAACTCGTTGCGCTTCCCAGACGGTATCTTGAACAGCTTTTTGCCTTCACTTCATTTGTTTCGGCATTCGAAAGTGCAGTAGAAGCCCATGGCAACCAACCGTGACGTCGGTCTTGTGTGCAAGGTATCTCAAAGCACAACGCACGCGGAATGGAAAGTGTGTATCCATAAAACACATTCGCTAGAAACAGCGAGCCCGCGCTTCGAGAGCAAAGATGGCAATCGCGAACGACTGTAAACAAACGAACGCTCCGAGCGGTCCCACGTGACGGCAGTTTGCCAATACCGACGTGGCGCCAGCCTCGGAGAGGGCAGAGGAGGAAGAAAAGAGAGGAGGCGCGCTTTTATGCACGTATGTCGCTACTTTACGAAGTTCCAGGGACTTTACCAACCTTCCCTGCCGCCTGTCGTAAGCCAAAGAGAGCTGCTTCCTGGTCGGCGCATCCCTTTGTGCCTTGCGTCCCCATTGTCCGCGACCTCTGTCAATCGGTTTGGCTCGGTAGGAGGGGTAAAGGACACTCTAGCCCATCGCCAGATGGGCTATCTAGATGGGATATCTAGCCAGATGGGATATCTAGCCCATCGAAAACAACGCCGATGCCTGCACCGCATTCTCTGCGACACAGGCTCCTTTATGCTGTCGGGTTGGGATTTCCAAAGTCTCTGTTTATATAGGTTGAAACTCACCTGCCGCGCATACCCGCACACCATGGGTATGCAGGTATGTGCCGCACGCGCGTGACTGGTAGGTGTGCCCATATCGTGTCCTTATTACCACGCTGAGTACACTGGTGCCGAATACACTCGACTGGGAATTCACGATTTCATGACGTATTTTTTCCACTTTACTGCTGAAGGCGAATTCCGAGCAAAGCGAAACAGCCTACATTTCTTATGGGATAGTCTTTTTAATGGTTTTGAATACCACGGTTTGTCCGCATCACCGCGAATTCTTACCGAGGGGACGTACTAGTCGATTAGATTATGAATTCGCTGTTTGAACAAAAGCCAGTTATCGTTAACGGATCTAGAAAGCGCCGACTGGCAGAAGTGTTCGTAAAATATTTGAAGTTCGCAGTTAATGGCGGTAAAGTCGGTCTTGTTATAGCCTCTGATGCATTTTTATAGGATGATTTTTTGATATGGGTTAGATAGGAGGAATAAGGTAACATTGTGGTCACCTAGCTCAATCGGGAGTGTGACGGCCTAGACAAGAACAGGGTTAGAGACAAGACCTAGGTCAAATATGCTACTGCTTCGTGTGGGTAGGTGAACAGTTTGAACCAAGTTGAACAACAGGGTAAGCTGGAAGGAAGTGTTAGAAAATCTTGACGATGCTGTCAATTTCACCCAGTCAATATCGGGAAAGTTGAAATCACCGCAAAGTAGGTATTCGGTGTTTGGAAACCGTGAGGTGAGATCCGTAAGTACCGAGTGAAGGTCGTCGTTGAGCGAGGTCACAGTTTGAGGGACGGTAGCACGTAATGAGGATGACCGTTGAACCAGTTCTAAGCGATAACTTGATGCATACAGTTTCCTGTGTGCTCTTGATGGCAATCTGGCACGAGGTGAAACAGGACCGGATAAATATCAGCACACCACCACCCCTACGTGAGCTCCTATCGCACCTATAAATAAAGAACCTAGAGGCATCATGGAAAAGATCATGGTTTTCGATGTGAGATGTAAGCCATGATTCAGTGAAGATTGCTATGCCACTTTGATTATCGTAAAGAAAAGCCTCAGCGATTTTTTTTTTTTGGCAAGAAACTACGAATGCTTGAAAGAACAACAGATAAACCATGATGGTTAGCCTTGGCAGGAGTAGGGGGAGTATCGAAAAAATGCGGGGAAGGAAGGCTTGCGTGGGGGGTGCAGTGATGGCTAAGACTGGAGCTCAATCACGGCGTCAGTATCTGAATGGTAGGTGGTATATTGCTTGTTTCCAACAATGAGCTTGTCGAACCTGATTTTGAAATATAAGTTCTTCTCCTGAGCGTAGTGGAAGGGCTTACGCCTAGCTAGGCGCACACGGCCGGAATAATCTTCGCGTGTAACAAAGGAAGTGTTTTTAAGCTTACCCCTGCACGAAATAGCAGTCCATTTCTCTTTTGAAATGGGTGTAGTTCACAATAATGGGGCGTTTTTTATTGCCGTAGAAGCGGCCAACTCTGTGGGCCCGCTCAATACTTTTAGAGTCCAGTGTTACGCCACGTGTTTGACAGCAGAAGCAAATAATCTTAGACTCTGACTGCCCCGATGTTTCCCCGTCAGTGTCGGAAAGACCAAAGAAAATCAAATTACAACGGCGCAGCCGGTTCTCGGAATCATCGCATTTTTCCTTGAGGGCTTTTACTTCGGCATAAAGTTTTAGTATTGCGGGGTCGGCTACTGGGTTCTCGCCGGGGCAAAGGACTCGATGCGCCTCGACAGCTTTCTCTAACTTGTCGACACGTGCTACAAGACGGCTAACCAAGTTGTCAGTGTTTGACTGAGCTGCACTTATTAGGGCAAGTTCGGTTAGGACAGAAGATTGCGCTTGCTCGAGACGAGATATAGCGCCGTGAATAGTTTGGAGAATTGGACCGGGGCTAGAGGCCGGGGTGACAGGGACGGGCTTGAGTTCAATGTCCCCCGATAGCATAAGCAGCAAGCAGAGACCACATGAGCATTTATGCACGCTGAACAAAGTAATATGTCAAAAGCGTCGCTCCAACGGGCCAACAAATCGAACAGGTCGTAGGGGCGCGACACCGTGAGCAGGCACCCGTCATATGTACGGGAGCAATAGCCAAGTGGCAAGTAACTAAGCCTGCGTTAGAAAAGGCATTAGCATGACTGGGTTTCCGACGGTGTCGTGCCCCGAGTGGCCTTCCAGTGTGGGCGGTATTTGTAGGCGCGGCTCCGATCCTGCGCACTGTGTTTCACGTAGTGGCCAGACGAACAACGGGTTGACGACCATGGACGGCGGGAGCAGGAGAGCATCGCTTTCTTGTTATGCTTGTTATGCACTGTTACGCATATTTAACCTGCGATCTCGTGCCCTATCATTGAAGCATCGGCCCATTTGGCCGATGTATTTGCCCACATGTGAGCGGAATTTCGTAAACTACTTGAGACCGGCAGCCAGTGAACTAGTTCCTATGCATTCTTCTCGTACGATTCTGCCCCCCTCTCTACCAGAGAACAAACCTTGGACAGCTTCCGAGGGGCGGAAAAAACAACACTGACACCGCAGGCGGATGCTACTTTTAAAGACGATAGTCTTTCTTGGGATACTTAAACGGAGAAATTTTGCTCTGTCCGTCTTTCTGTTTGTCGGCACGTCACTCGATTCAGCCACCCGGCCAAAGTTGAACCACTTGCTTACCGCCCACCCAGCTTGAACTGGTACGGCTGTTCATACTTGTGAACGTTGTCGATCAAAAAGTAAATATTACGCATATCTGAGGCGCAACATCACTAGGTAAGTATTAGGTGGTGTGTTCCTTTAATAGAAAATGCATACATACGTAATTCTAAAGACCCTAGTTTTTTAAGCTGCGCTGAAAATGCGATTTCGCTGAAACTTGCCTTCCTCCGTGCCCTCTGAACGAGCTCATTGTTGTGTTTCGGTTTCGGTTCTGTATTGCACTGTACGAATGCCATGGGGCGCCGCTTTGGCATTCCTGCTTTACCCAGGCGACGTGTACATAAAAGAGTGTGTGTAGAGTACACGTTGAGTGCGGACGTTTCTTCTGCTTCAGCGCTTCGCGCCAAACCGCGTGTTCGGGCTGGCTGGCGTCCCCGCCGGTCGCGTGGGTCACCGCCGGTCATCGCCGGTCTTCGCCTGCTGCTGCGCCGGGACTACCAGCCCGCAACACAGCACTCATGTTTCCCGACGTATTGCGAGATGGCGTCCATATCTCACGCAGCGCCTCTTCTATCGTCTTTAGACGACATTTGCAGCGAAGCACGCAGATACGCGGCCAATTTTTTTATGTAGTGCGATACTCTGTGTGTGTACGGAATTACCTGTTCTGCCTTCTTTTCCTGCTTGTTGCTCGATCCCTCGGGATGCTTTATTCTCTGCAGCAACTGCTCACACACGGAAGTAATTGTTAATGCCGGGTATATTAGAAAGAGAAATAATGGAGGCGTTTCTCATCAACAATACTGGTGACAGCTGTGTTACCGAACCATCCATCTGTCTCTCAAAAGACGAGATAGCGTTCCTCGAAGGCAATGTATGAGAAATTTTTTAAGTTTTTAAGTTTTAATTAGAAATGGCTAGCTTTTCGTACGATGACCAAACTTCTGCATGACAAAGCATCCTCGATCTACCGTTTATCTTTTCATTCTGTTTTTAAATTAGGTACATTATCATCTTTAAGCTGGCACGTTTAAATGACATTATTACCTTGTTTTCTGTGCTGAGTTGGGAGGAACACGCGCAGTAGCGTGCTGTAACGAGGTGCTGGAATGTGCGCACTAAAATGTCACGCAGTGATAATTTGTGATTGCAAAAACACAACTTGAATATTTTACGTTTTTAGTCGCATACAAAAGTGCACCGCACATGCCCCCATGCTGATTACTAGGCATCAAGTCAGTGCATATACAGTCTATACGAAGACAAAAGAAAAACACTAATAACTATACACAAGTTCACAGATCGTACCTTTCGTCCTCCGGGATCCGAAAGAATTTTATGCCGGTGTGGCGTGAAGAATTTCGACACCACTCAGCACAGCACGATTTGTGATGAGGGCGCGAATCCATTCGTGCGTCTGTTTCGCTGAAGCTTGCAAGAGTTTCGCTGAAACAAACTACGGGGGTAAAATCGACCTTTGGGACACTGCAGGCCATAGCATACATGGGCGCGCGACAAGAAACGCCTCTTTTTCGCCGTGAGAGATAGGACAGCGCAGTTCCCGTTGTCCACTGCAGGTGGCGCTCGTATTTTCGCCATCTCGAACGGCAACCTTTAGTTTCACTTGCGTATTAAAAACTCAGGAGTTAATAAGTAACTTGGTAATAAATATAAATTGGTAGAGCAACGTTCATTTATGCTCGTAGGTAGTACAGCGCGCAAACATTAGGATCGCTGTGGTCACGGGACAGAAAGACCGCGAAGTTTCATCCCCCTGGCTTAGTTGGTAGTTCACCACTGGCCCCTTTTGTACATGTGTCTTTCGTCTCGTCTTTCGTGCTGGTTAACTCCACATGTTGAAACGTTGGCTCCACTGACACCCCGCATTCCAAGGATTTTTCATACTTCCAAACAGTGTCATAAGTTTCATGAAAAAAAAAAGAATACACAACATTTTCTTAACTGTGGAAAGGTTGTTCGTCTTTGGTTGAATCATCGTTTTTCTGAAACGCATTCTGGCTGGGATCAGAGGCTTCTTTCTGTTTGCCAACAAGTAAAGCTTAGCATTCTTTCATAGGTTGTAAATTTACAACTTTGAGCGCTATAAAGTGGTGGCTTACGGGACAGCCCCAAAGCATGTGAAAAAAACCTGTGCATCGTGGCCCACAGGGCTTGCAAATTACCACTACGCAGCAGTGGGATGCCAGACTGCTCAGCTCCGACCCTGCCGTGCAGGTCTGGATTACGGGGCGGGCAGAGGCAGCCGCCAAGGAGCAGGGGCTCCTGGCCGACTAACCGTCGTCGCCTCCCACAATCGAGGAAACTATTGGTTTTCATTAAAAAGGTTTTGTTCTCTCTCTCTCTCTGGTGGTTTACGGGACCTTAAGGGTTCCTTCCTGGCTTTAGAAGCGGCACCACTATGGCCAACTTTCACGGTTTAGGCAGAAGTATAGTGAACTAAAATACTCTAATACGCTCTAGTTCCCTATAGGCAGAAGGTATTATACTGCAGTAGTAGTAGAACTTTGGTAGTAGACTATAGTGTACGACACGTGACCCAACGGCTGTATATTTACGGTTGTTTTGTTGATGTTGTTGCACAGTTATTAAGTTGAACCTAGAAAACGGTGCGTTATAATGTTCTCTGACAAATCCGCAGAAGGGCAGCCACTGCTTGTCTTATTCGACTTTTATCGTTTCGAAAATCTTGCCTCGTAGAAATCTGGGCAAAGCCCGCTGTGGGCATGTTCGCATGTTAGTATATAGAAAATGCCCACGCGCAAATAATGGTCTTCGAACACTTTTTTGTTGTCCTCCTTCAACGCTAAATAAATGTAAAATATGTGATGAAACATGCGTTTTGTTCCTCAAAGCACATTACTTCAACTGTTATTGTGAATCGGACCTTTCCTATGTGCCTGCTGAAAACATTTCCCCTGCCGTTTTGAAATTGCTAGATTCCCGGTTTTTGTTTTGCGTTGCTGCATGCACTTATTTGTTCGATGCTGCTACAAGCGTATGCACTGAGCATTTCTTGCCATGCCGCTGCTTGTGTATGGCGGGGAAGTGGGGCTAGTCAAGTTGCCGTTACGCAGCGTTTATGCTCCCACGGTCGTTGTTTATGCATGTTGCGTAGTTGTGGTTCAATTCAGTTAAAAAATATTGAAATATTTATTTCTGTCTTCATGATTACAAAAGAGAAAGCAGACGCAAGGAAAAAAGCCGCGTGGAGAAGCTTGAAGAAGAAACCTCGTTCGACTCGGCATCGCTACATTTTGGCAGGGAACAGTTTAGACATGACCAGCGTACAAAAAATGGGCACATTTTAAACGCACATTTTTGTAAGTTAAAAGGAGTGAAAGTACATACGGAACGAATCAATGCCAGAAATACAAACTCTAGAATGTACTGCACGAGACTGATGATTTCCAGATATATGGTAACAAAAGCACAATGAGACAGTGTTCAATTAGGTACACACATACAAAAACATGTCGAGCTAAGTATATCCATGAGGATCGTTGTTCGGGAAGTTAAGACCGAGGGGCAAAAAAAGATATGTAGCATGAAGTGCACCCAGCTGGCTATCACGCTGCCTCCCGCGTCACGAGATAAAGGAATCTTCCACACAATGCTACAACGAGCAGTTACTATAATATAAACGTTAAATTACAGTCAATACCATTTTACAATATGTCCATGTTGCACCTGACCGCAATGGGCCTGATTACACGTGTGTCATGCGATTGATCCGTTCCTTACAGCTTCCTAAAAGAGCGTTTTTTTCTATACTTTTTTACTTAAATCAGCTGAATTTTCGGCGTGCACGTCCCGAGATAAATTACCGCACAATTTAAAGTCGAGCAGAAGTGTGGGAGGGAGAAAAACAAGAAAGAACTCCATAGGGAACGCAATTCTCTTTCTTTGCTACTGCACAGCATTCACATTCAGTAGTTGAGCAATGGATTGTGAGATTACTAATGACTTCTCGCAGAAAGAATGGATGTCGCTGCTTTTACGACGCCGGCGGTAATTTCTTCAGGTGTCATCACTTCGGCGCCGCTCTCCGTTCTTGTGTCGACCACGTCACTGATCTTGAGGAAGGAGCGTAAGCGCTGGAGCACCTCGTCGCCGAGTCGGCCAAGTTGAAGCTGCTCGGAAGTCAGGTCCTGCGCGGCGCTTACAGCAACTCCGTCGTTGCCAACCACTCTCGTGCCTCTTATGATGCCGACAAGGCGCCAGAACTGCATCAACACACATAGATTGTTGTTGTAAAGTGCATCTCTAATCACTTCCCGGACACACGTCATTGTGCCACGGCTGTTTCAACACTACACGATGTCAGTTTTATGCGTCATTGCTCTACCAGAAATGCCATATCAGGCTTCAGACTCCTGATCCAAGTTAAATGGTACGCGCAATATAACGTGGAATGGTGAGCTGATGTGAAGCGGAGATCGGGCCCCAGTAATATAAATTATTGGATGTGCGGGGTTAAATACACACATTTATTTGATATTTTAGTTAATGCCATATACTGCGACTATTTGGCAGAGTTGTCACGTGATATCAATAATTAGTATCAAGGAATGTAAACGTAAAAATGAAATTCCAAGGCCTGTGTGGCACACGCAACACATTAATAGCAAAAAACGCCAGGCCTGCGCGGAAAGCGCAGCACAGTCACAGCAAAAGCTGGAAGAGCGGCATTTCTAGAGCCCGTTATAAACTCTCTTGTGGCTACTAATACAAGTACATTAGCAACGTACCCACTACGCCACAAATCATAATTTTTGGGAAGTTGGGAAGCATCCACCACGACATTTTCTTTATTCTGCGAAGAAGCAAGATACCATCTGTAAGGCATTATGTGCACTTTGTTGGTGCGACGGTTGATGGGGATGAAGAATTGTGGCTGAGCTGTTTGTAATGGGTTGGAAGCTTTAAACGACCCACTAGTTACGTAATTCATATTGTGTCACGCCCGGTCGTTATTTAACTTTCCCACCACGCTTTATAACATACGTTAACCGGAGAAACGGAGAGGGAGAGAGAGAGAGAGTTAACTTTATTGAGAGCCTGAGGATATGGATCATGAGAGCCTTATGGGCTTCCTTGGAAACCAGTAGAAGTGCACTTGCGAGGAACCCACTGCGCTATAAATCATCATAATTTTTGTGAAGTAGGGAAGCAGCCACTATGCAATTTTTCGTCATTCTGCGGAGAACCGTGGTTCTCGCTAAACACCTCTAAGACATTATGTGCACTTTGTTGATGCTGTGGGTGATGACGATGAATTATCGCAGAGGCCTTTGTAATGGGTTGGAAACATTCAACAACCCACTCGTTGCGCAATTCGCATTGTGTGTCGCCCGGTTACAGAATTCGCGTTTGTGTGACGCCTGGTTGTTATTTTGCTCTTCGACCAGACTAGATTACATATGCTAATGTTTTTCCTTCCCGACATGAAGGCTGCATATGGTTTTTTGCAACGCAGTTTCAAGCACCGGCATGGCTCCGCGGCAGAACACTGGGCTCCCACGCAGAGGGCCCAGGTTCGAACCTCGTTCCATCCTGGATATTTGTTCTTATTTCCTTTTGTTTACTTCGTGCGATAGCGGTTACGGACACAGGCGGCGGCGGCGGCGGACAACTACGGCGCCAAAAACGGCTGCTGAAATGATCTCATAACAGCTTTCGCTGTAAAACTCGAAGAGTGGCCTTTCTAGAGCCCGTTGTAAACTCTCTTGGTGTGACTACTGCGAGTACAGTTGCAAGGTGCCCACTAGGCCATAAATCATAATTTTGGGAAGTAGGGAAATACCCACTCGGTCATTATTCATAATTCTGCGGAGAAGCGAGGAGCCCGTTGTAAGGTTTTATGTGCAGGAAAAAACTAGGATGGCGCAAGGAGGACGAAGCTAAGACACGAACGGGAGCCATACCGGTTTTTCCTCAAGTAATGAACCAACTAGCTCAGCAAGAAGCCCTGTTCTTTTATGGGCACTTTGTTAATTGTGCCTGAAGATGATAAAGAATTATGGCTGATCCGTTTGTAATAGGTGGGAAACTTTAATTAAACAACCCATTCATTGCTCAAATCGCATCGTGCGACGCCTGTTTGTCGTTTACTCTCATTACCCACGCTATATTACGTCTGTTAAAACGATTCCTTGCTCGACATGAAGCATGTATGGTGTTTTTGGGACGAAGTTCCAAGCACCGGCGTGGCGCTGTGATAGAATACTCGACTGCCACGCAGAGGTCCTGGAATCAAATCTCACTCGATCCTGGATATTTTTTGTCAATGTACGCGATAGCGGTTACAGCGGACAACAATGCCACCTAAATCAGCTGTTGTGATTGTTTGGCTGCCGTGAAATTCCGAGAAAACTGCCGAAAAATTCAGATACCCACCCGCTCCCCGCCCAAGCAAGTTGAAATAACCGCGAAGTGGATGGGTAATGGCACCGCAATTCATCTGTTCCCGCCGAAAAAAAATAATAAACGGAGCGCAGACGGTCTTCCTCACGATTACTGTGGCTCTCGTTCGCGGCTCGGTGCATTACAATGCCAAACCGCTCCTTCCTCCAACTGCACTTACTCGCATAATGATCACACTCTCAAAATAAATTCTTGCGTAGTTAGGAGTAAAATTATTACGTGGGCGACTTCTCCGCGAGAAAAAAACTTTTACGTTATGTAGGTGCTACACAGTGCCCCACGGTTTACCCCCTAAACCCCGATATTTGCATTCGTCGACGTCTGAGGCCACGCTGCGCTCAGTGCGAAATTGGTTGCCGGGACTGGGAGCGTCATCGCTGGTGACATCGTTGCAGACCCACCCTACGGAAGAAAAAACCGGGCAGCGTTGCCTCGTGCATATTCGTACCGCCCGACCAGCACAATGCGGTTTTTAAGCAGCTGCTGTGCCACACCTTCTTATCTAGTACCGGTACGACCGATGAGGACATTGGCTCCAACGCCTGGCAAGCGAGCGCTTTGGCGATTATCTACGGATGCCCTGGCGTCTTCGAGTGATAACGATCCGGCCGTCTCTATCATCACGATTGGCGCAGTGCCAGACCGCCGTGGCGCACAGATACCCAAACGTTTGAACAGTAGAAAGCGCGTTGTTCTCATTTTCTCCGTGCCATTTATTGAGCCGGATCTTCTTTGCCACTGTGCAGAAATGCGTAATCGACCTGACACCGCCAAACCAATAATGCCCAATGGCGCATGCGCTTACAATAGGGCTGCTAGGCATTGGATTCTTAGACTGGATGTGGCATGCCACTGTTCCCTGGACGCAGTGCACGATCAGGGTGCGGAGCGAAGGAGTGAGTGGAATGGGGAAGGGGGAGTCTTTTTGCAAGTTCGCGAGTAGGCTAAAAGAAGAAACGGAAAAAACTAAGGCAAGTAACATAGTGTCGTAAAAAACGAGCGTGAAAGATGATTTCGTGCAGCTTCGCTAGAATTTGCGATAAAGAAACGAGAAATAAAAAAATGGCTTTTCCAGCTGCAACGCGTGCACAAACTTATGCGAAATCGCAAATAAGAACCATTTAAGAAGTACTACAAGAGCTCTGAAATGGGCTTTCCCACGTCACGTGACGGCATAATTGGCGTAAGGCATACGCTTTGAAGCATTCACTGACGTGGCCGTCAGTACCTTCCAAGCTGTAGATGTATACTGTCGAGAGTGCAACAGTAAGGTACAGTACACGTACTTCGTGTCGAATTCGTTGAACACCTTCCCTTATTCTCTTCTCAGCCTCATCTTGACTCAGAGAACCGGTGCGCTGTACAATGTCCGCCAGGAGCGGGTGCCAATGGACAAGTTCGAATGCAATGGCTGCACGTCTCAGCTCACTTCCCAGGACAAACGCAGCGGCGTTGTGCAGCAGGTCACAATTTCTCCGGAGCTGCGATCAACAAAATGAACGTTAGTGCAATTGGTAGGTATATTCTTGCCGTACAAAAAATGGTTAAAGGTGAGAGTAGGAGAGACAGCGAAAACATCAATAGTCACAGCCCAAGATTAGCACTCAAATAAAAGAGGGTATGGGGGCTCAGCACATTATGCTGCTTATCGTAGCTGTCAGGACACGTATTGGCCGCGAGATCGAGCAGAGTCGGCTCCTAGCGGCGAGCGGACGAAACCCCGTGGTGTGGATGGCTCTTTGCGTCATCTTCTAGCCACACTGTGTTCGCATGTGTGCGTACGTCCTACACTCCTCAGATTACAGCTTTTCCGTTGTGCTAGCAACAGTAGCAAACGCTTGTACTTATGCCTACTACGATATACATAATCATTTCGCCTTGAGACTTGTATGCACTCTAATAAGCGAGTGCAGGCACGTGTCTGTATGGCGCTAGGTCTAACCATCGCACCGTCCATTCACAAAAATCATTTCAATGTGCGTACAACTTTGACGTTCAAGCACATCACAAAGTGCATTTGGCGTCGTCCTAACGAAAAAAAAAGGTACTAAATGTCGAGGTGTGGATGCAAAATTTTAGCGACACCATCTCGTGAAGTGTTGGCGATTGGGAAATCCTTGTGACACTGCAAAGCATGAACTAGCGTCGTAGAGGCCGCTTAGCGGTAAAAAAGATCTGACGCCACGCATTTCTATAGCGGTACGCATATTCATACAGACAGAAAAGCAGAGTGAACAAAGTTCTACTTCATCTGATTACGCAGAAATACAGTTCACTTAAGTGGCTCATTTGCGCAACACTATTTATATTGTGGCATAGGCAAAACACAATTAAACAGGTGCAAACAAAGCAAGAAAAACGTCGAGCACAGTACAATACACGAATGTGACCGAAGGCCAGTACATCACTGATTGGCAGATTGTGCTCCTCTCACACGTAATAGGAACGTTAGGCTGGTTTCATGCACTAATTTGGCAATGGAGGGCGTATACATCACCATTAGGCTGCGGTCAACGCGCTTTATTCGCCGACAACTGTTTCAAAGAGTAAATTTGTATACGCGCCGCCATCCGCCTATCCACACAAACCCGGAGACGGTGCTGCGACCTAGAGCCCGATCTCGCGGTGAATAGCACATTGCAACCAACAAATACAGCGCCTGCTGCTAAAACGACTATTTAGGGCGAACCTGTGCCGTCAACTCAAGGCACACAACTTTTTCCTGGGATGTCCCACGCTAGCTAGTCCCAACATTGTCCACTTCTTCTTTACACATGTAGTCGCGTGCCGTCCTGAGCCTCCAGTCTTCTTTTTCAGCACGTGGTGTGGTGGCACGCGCAGTCAGGCGTTGCAATGCGCGTTTGGCGTGCCAGTTGTGTGGCGGAATTTACAAAAGCAGGAAGCGGCGTGCGTCTTCAGAGGCTGTCGAACTTGTGGCATTAATCCGCCTCTGGAAACGCATCGTCGCTATACGTACAGATGGCCAGCAGCATTGAAGAGTAGGAGTGATCTGGTGTTTCAGCACATACACCATTCCTTCGTTCAGTGCCTTTCGTAGTGCGGTTTCATTCGTACTACATGTATGACGTCTGGGATACCTGCGTCGTGTTAGCGCACTTGACCTTCAGGGATTACCTCGTAATTAAAGGGACTTAACCGGCGAAGTACTTGTAAGGGCCGAAATAGCGCCGCATCAGCTTTTCAGATAGGCCACGTACAGGCGTCCACGCCTACACTTTGTCTCCGGGGGTGTACTGTACATCCCTTCTCCTTAACTATCTATAGCGTTTGCGTCGACGCCCTGCAGTTGAATAATACGGTGCCTTCATAGGCGTGCGCAGGGTTGCCCATCAGGGGGGGGGAGGGGGGGGCAAAGGTTCATCGCAGCCCCCCCCCTACTAAGTCAGTGTATGGGGCAGATTTCGCCCCCCCCCTATTAGGTGAGTAGAAGGGTCAATGTATGGACCAGATTTTGCGCCCCCCTCTTATGTGATTAGGGGGGGGGGCGCCCCCCCCCTGCCCCCCCTGTGCGCACGCCTATGGTGTTTGCCAACTGTCTGCCTCTGTCTCTGTCTCTGTCTCCCAACAAGCCTTTCGTACCTGTGATTTCACATTCTAGATCATGCAAGCTGCGCATGCGTGATCTAGAATATGTATTGCGTGTATTTTTGTGCACTCTTAAATATAAGCTTATTAATTGCCACCAGCGTGTTTCATGTTTTCTGCTTGTCCTTGTCTTGTGTGCTTTGTGGTCAGTGACTGAATAGGTGCTTTACTAACAAGAGGTTACTTGCATATTGCAGGCACGGAACGTCTCTTATTTCAGAAATATGTAATCTGGTATCATTAAACCG